>NW_027437181.1:40871479-41118979 GCF_033239565.1 Halichoeres trimaculatus | reverse complement strand
TGACTTTAAACAGGGTTTAAGCCCTGTTACAAACAAGTGGTCTGGTATGAATCTGTACAGTTTGGTATAGTACTGCATTTGGCAGTGTCTTAGCTGAATGCAGGTAGCCCCGTCAGCTACATAAAAATGTGATGGCATACCAACGTGACACAGTGTACCACACAAATAAATCCAACGAAGAAGAATAATGCAACATAGTTTCATTTCAAGAGCGGTTTCACACACGCCCACAGATCAAAAAGTGTGACCATACAGGTCGATAATTTGTGGACTTAGGTCAAAGGGTACACCATCGAATATGTACCGTATGATGTCTTAACCTGGACTAAGCTTATAGTAAACTGGTTGGAGTTGGAGGTCCAGACATGGTTTCACTTTTTAACCAAAGTTCAACACTGATGTTCCAGTCAGTGCTCACTAAGGGAGATCAGGTTTTGTTTGCCATAATTTGATTATTAGAAAATCAGAGATTTTAATGTTCATGGTAGTTTACCTCCAGAGGAGCAGGAATTTAACTGTGGCACCGATGACCCTCTTTTACAGCAGTTATAACATCTCCAAGTTGAGGTGTAAATCTTTTAGGATGTAACAAAATCAAAGGTTTATCTGCTGGAGTCCTTACTGTGATATAAACAACCAGGGTCAGCAGAAGAGCTGTGTGTGTTTGACCAGTGTGTGTGCACAGTGTGTGCTCTAAAGGCCTTACAGGGGTCTCACCCACACACACACACACACAGACACACACACTTGAGGGTTATCCAGCATACGACAGTAACAGTGGCTGTAATCAGATGAATGAGAGCAGACAGGGTCAGGCAGTGGGATAACACCGGATCACGTCAGACTACAAACATGGATGATAAAAACTCATCTGTCTGTGCCCCAGCTCATGTCACAGAAATGATTATAATAAATAATCACTGAGTGTCATGTTTCATTTTTTTCCCAGCATGGTTGTGACGTTATAATGGTTAAAGGTTGATTGATCGTCCTGTTGCATACATAGAATAGAATAGAATAGAAATAGAATAGAAAATACTTTATTTATCCCCGAGGGGAAATTCAGGAGTCACCGCAGCATTTAAGAAAACAAAAGTAAGAAAGAGTATAGAAAGTGCAAAAATGTCCATAAGAAATTAGATGACGACATCCCGTCCACCACTCGTCCACCACTCTCCAGCCCAGCCAGTCTCCACCTCCACAGGGTCCAGGACTGAGCCTCCCCAGCAGTCTGTTCAGTCTCTGTCTCCTGGATCCTGTCTGCTCACAGCAGGCGAAGCTCCTCCGATGTGTCGCGGCGTCCGATGTCAGCTCCGTCAGCCACGTCCGTAAACAGCACGATGCCGCTGGATTAGCACAGCTAGCTCGTCCATCCCCCGGGGCTAGATCCCACGTTCCCAACAACGATGGATGGAAGGACAGGTCCACGTCGTCACCTCCCAGCTCACATCTGAGAACCAGCACGTCGTCCTCACCGCCTCCTCCTCAGCTCGAGGGAAATCATCAAGCCCTACACTAGTTAGCATTGACATGCTACAGGCTGCTAACAGCTAATTTCGCATGTAAACAATGCAGCCATGGTTACATGTAGGATCTCCAGACAAACACAGGAGAAAAGTAGTAAAAAATATCGCCGAAGCCACAAAAAGTTTGGTGTCCGTGACCGACAATGAACCATACAAAGTGATGATCCACTCCAAATACAAAGATGACGAAAAAGAGATGAAAAAATTACAAGAAACGGACAAAGACGAGAGAGCTGCTGCAACAGGCAGCTACTTGGGTAGCGCCTAGCAACCGAGAGCAACATGACTCCAACAGTGTCAGATGAAGACCTTGTCTTTGCATGGCTTACATTTTGTGGTGTTTCCATTGACTATAACCAGGACAGGTCCCCAAATTACCAACAGGTACTGTTCCACTTTTTGGTACCTTTCTGTTGGGGAGCCAAAGGTACCAGTCCTACCCCAGAAGGTGGAGCTAGAAACACTGTGGTCTGTTGATTTGTCGAAACAATCCTCACTCCAGTCTCTTCTGTCGAAAACAAAACAGAGCCAGGTTCTTCTTCTCTGTTGGGTTTAAAAGCGGGGTACAGTGTGTCGCACTGTTACATTGCTGATGCAGCTATCAGCATCCAGCTTACACGCCTCTGGCCAAGAAGGGCACAGTTGGCTGTGGAAACACAAACAGGATCAGACTTTACCAGTCCATCCCGTATCAGACTGTACTGATCCACACCCAACCACTCAGGGGAAACTGGGCTTTAGTGTTGGGGTCCTTCTTACACCACTGAATCCTGTACCAGTGTCCTTAAAGCGCCACTTTAGTTTGGGAGATTTCTCTGTCAGCAGCTTTTCAGCTCAGTCTCTGATGTTTTCATGTCTTTTCTTTATTTCCTGCTGAAAACAAATGTGAAACAAATCTGACCAGTGTTGGGTGAATTACTTTGAAAAACTTAGTTAGTTATGGATACTTGTTACTTGCTCACAAATATAAATAAACTGAATTAGTAACTGAGTCACTCCTTCTTAAATGCAATTAATTACCAGGGAAATTTATTGGATTAATTAAAAAAAATCCCTCAAAAATGTGAAAGAATTTTGAGTTTTCAGCAGATTTTGCTTTGGGACAACATTATTGTACTCTTCTTTGTTTGTGCTTTTAACACCAGTGATGTTGAAGTGGTGCCTGTACGTCCATCCAGAAAACACCAGTTTTAACCCAACAAATCACTCCAAACTCACCATTGTTGCAACTCTGGCACTGACTGGCTTATCATTGAATTGATGTATTCAGCTTATCATCATTACTTATGTGTCTGTCACCTCTCACCAAAGGACAATCAGAAAAAAAAACATGTTTTATTTGCAGCTCCTGTCCTGAGCCTGGTTGAGTGAGTCAGGTCAGACAACAGCTGTCTGATTTTGTTGCATTGTAACGTGCCACATTACACCATTGGTTAAGATAACAGCATTGTAACGGTCAAAATATTAATGAATTAGATCACCTGTTACTGGTAAACATTGCCATTATTCCCAAAACTTCAAATGGAGCAGACTTCTCTCTGCACAATGATATTGATATGAATCCCCCAGAGTCTGGGAGTAGTGCTGCATCCCAGCAACAGTCTGTATTTGATGGCAATGGTCTGCCTTCTGGGAGCAGCATAAAGAAAATAAAATGCACAATATCATCATGTGCCTCCTCTAAACTGGCTGGGTGAAAGTCAAAGCGTACTGAGGACACTCCAAAAAGAAACATTTGAACCACTTGGTGCAACACGGTGTACCAGAACATGGTAACCCTTGTGTGCGGATCCTGCTCACTGCATCAATACACTGCAGGTTTTTCCTCCATAGGAGGCAGCGTAAAGGCCTTTTGTCTAATGCATTGGGGAATTTGGTTGGGGAATATGGAAACATAAATAGACAGAGTAGGATGCATATCACTCTGGAGACACTTCTTGGTATGAGAGTTAAATATTGTATGATACAGCAAACAGCATGTTTCAGCTGAAGGCACGGCTCTGCAGCATGTTGCTCCCTGTTGAACAACATGTTGTGTACACTGGGTTGTATGTTTTCTCCGCTGGCCTCGACACAACGCCTCATGGGTCCACAGATGCTGAAACATAGAGGTTATGAAAGTGGATGGTGCCCAGGAGTGCATTAGTCCACTGAACTGTCAGGAACATGTACATGTACAGCAGTGAACTGTTGAAACCATCAACAACGTGATCCTCACAGTGCCCTGACTCCGCCTGTCAGTCTCCATCCAGCTTTCTCTTTTCTCTTTTTCTCAGTCTCTCTCTGGGCTTTTGTTGTATTTGGTAAAAGACTCATAGTTCCCTGAGGAGAAATGCACAAGATTTGAGTACTGGTCATGGGCTCATGAAACCAGGGACCCTGTATCTTTACAATGAGAACATTTACAAAGATAAATACATATAAAAACAATGTTCATGCAGATATGTTTTTCCTCTGAAAAGGAAATTCAATATTTTTCTTTATTTTTATTTGGGATCCTTTTACCACAGGACTGTCATGTTGGAGATCAGCCTGTGGCTCTGCTGAGGAGTTACTGCAGCTTTGCTCAGAGGATAATAGACGACTGAGTACGAGTAGACGAGTGTATGAGTGTGTGCTCTGGAGTCGTATGTTTTGACTGTAACAACAGCTCTGCCTCTGGGACATTAATGTGTTTGTATTTATGTCATGTTTTTGTCTTGCAGAGTAGAGACACAAAAGCAATAAAACAATGTTGTAAAGACAGTGTTTGGATCAATAAATCGAAGCAAAAGTTATTTAAGTAAATCCTTCCTGAACAAACCTTTGTTTCATTCAGTGTTTGGAACATGGTTCATGTTTTCCAAGTCAACTTTTAACAAGCTCTGATAAACTCCCTTTTTTTCTGTCTTCCCTTCAGCCCCTGAAAAATCTTTATGCTGAGGATGGCTCACCTCTGCATCAGCGGCTTGGCCCATACTTCTCTGATGGCCGGCGGCGGGTAGATTACGTACTGGCATACCACATCCAGAAGCCGAGCAGCATCCGGCGACAGTCGTCCAGGTTTGGAGACAACAACTTTGTCAGACGGCTGCGACGCAGCCTGAGCATGAGGAGTAGCAGGGCGCCCCTGCAGCCCAAAGAGGACCCGGAGATCGCTGCCCAAGAGCATCGGACTGATTATCACGAGGACGACAAGCGCTTCAGGAGGGAGGAGTTTGAGGAGAACCTCCTGGAGACGGGGCTGGAGGTGGAAAAGGATGAAGGGGTAAGATGGGAGGGCGGGGTTAGTTGATATGTACTATTTGACAGTTGTAGTGTTTTTTGTTTCTATGTAAAACTGTCCATCCCAGCACTGTCTTTTCAATCAGTCGTCAAAGCAAATATACAACCACCAGTTCCATCAGATGTGGACACTGAGTGAAATGATGATTGCAACAGATCTTCATGGTTTTACATGTCGTTTTACTCCAAACTGAATTGAAAAGAGTGCAAAGACAACATGTCAGATGTTGAAACTGAAGTATTCGACTGGTTTATAAAAGATCTGCATTAAAAACAGACATGACGGAGCACAGATGGCCCAGTGGTCTCGGTCGCACTCCCTGAGGTTCACCCGCGGTCGGCTCAAGTTCAAATCCTGCCTGTGGCCTCTTTCCCTCATGTCGCCCCCCCACTCTCCTCCATTTCCTGTTTCATCCACTGTCCTCTCCTCTCTGTTTAAAAAGATTATAGCCCCTAAAAAACAACTTAAAAGAAAAAAAAGAGGCATGACTCTGTAGTGGAGATCACTGCATTAAAACCAGACATGACTTTGTGGGCTCAAATTTATTTTAAAATCTATTATCTTTGAACATAGTTTATCACTTCATACACAAAATCAGCTTCAAACTGAAAAGAGGAAACCAGATATAAACCTGGTCCAGAAACAGATGAGACTTTTCTGGACCTGAGCCTGTTCTAGATGGACTCAGGGACTCCGTGGAAAACTATCCTGTGGTCTGATGAATCCAAATCTGGCAACCCAGTTTGTTATGAGCTCACAGCTCAAAGCCAGCCTCCACAATGGAATGTGGATCAGGAGAGTCCGTGTCATGGGGGGGGTTGCAGATCTGTGAAGGATCCATTGAGGCTGAAGTCTATCCACAGGTTTAGGAGCAACAGATGCTGCCATACAAAGACTTTTCCACTTTTCAGGGTGGTTCAGGAAGCTCAGAGAGCAGCTCTGAGCAAGGAGAAGACCGAAACTTTTATCTTAGTGAGCAGGTGTGGCTGACCCCGATGCTAGGTATGACACAGTCTGCTAAAATCTGTGATTGGTTGGTACTAAAAGGAAAAAAAGACTAAATAAAAGCTCCTAGTGATGAATGGACGGTAAAATCAACCAGTCACATAACTTGGGCAGGATTAAGAAATGTGTCATTGTAACATGAATTTTATATCATAATGATGAAACTCAGTAAAATTCAATTAATTCTGATTCAGCTTCAAAAAGTTTGAACGTCCCTCTTTCACATTCTGTTAAATGTCCATGCTGCTCATGTTACTACTCCATTCAAGAACTAGACAGAGCCTGCTGTTTGGCTCTGCTCATAGGGGGGAATAAAAAAGTACTGAGAGGGAAACTAGGTCCCTGTATTACAGCACAGGGGAAGAGGCAGACTTGGAAAGGCATTGCCCAACAAATCAAAGTGTGAGGTTCCCTGTCCTTATGTACATGTTGCTCCTTAGTGTGAGGAGAGCTGGTACGTGCTGCAATCCCAAGCAAGGTTACAGCACCAAGTGAAGTTGTTCTCCAAAAGTAGACTACCATTTAAGCTATGGCTGCTGGCAACACTTTCTTTAAGTTTGACAGTCCTAAAAATGGTGAGGCATTTCATCTGCTGATTAACTGAACTGTTGAGGGGGTTTAGAGTTTATATATGGGTTGTAAATCAAAAAAAGATATATTTACATTACACAAAGTAAATAGTTCTGTTCCTTTATTGCAGTTTAGAGTTTGCATATCTAGTGTTACAACACATAGCAGATTATTTCTGTCTTGCATAATCCAGTCAGGGCCTATTACTTCTTTGTGGTTTAACCTGAGCACAGGTGTGTTTGGGTGAAGGAATAACCTGTGTGTCTGACAGAAGCTTCCTCAGCTAGCGCCTGCTGGAGTGACAAATTTCCTCATTTGAATTACAAAAAACTCTGAAACTTAAAACATTGAGCATGTCTGTGGTTTGGCCCCGTGTCAGATAAAGGATCAGCCAAGGATCACCCTGGCGTCCCCCATGCATCCTCCACCCCTTTGTGCTTGTTTACTTTTTAGACACATGGGGATCAAGTCCTGGTTTAAAAAAAAAAAAAAAAAAACTTGGACATGGTCTTTACTGTTGTCTCTCAGGGGTAAGAGGACCATGTGTTATAAACACAGGGAATCTTGTGGGCAGGATAAGGAAGTCAGGGTCCTCAGGAGCCTTTCCCAAAGTTCAGTCATTTTTTTTTACATGAGGGGTCTCAGAGTTCTCTCTGAATGGTTCACCTTACACCTGAACCTATCCTGAGCAGTCTGGGACTTGGTGCCAGGGTGGTCCCATGTTAATACATGTGTTTGCACCTGTCAGTAAAAGACCTTCAGAGTGCAGCTGAGCGTGGTTGATGCTGCAGGAAGAGTGTGGAGCAGTGGGAATGACACTCAGCACCACCAGGTCCACAGTTCTGTGCAGGAACACTGAGAGTGGGCCTGCTGTGATGGTTGTGGAAAAGAAAAGTGAAACTGGCACCTGGATGGCTGGATTGATGCACTGACAGGATGTGGACTGCTCCTCAGACTGGTTGATTTGTCTGGAAATGCATCCTGGTGGTTTGAGAGCTCAGGATGGATTTTCACATTTATGATACAATAGTTGTTTTGATTGTAATTATTTCTGTTCTCACTTTCTCTAACTTTCTGTAAAATATGTGCCTTTTTTTCGTAACAACACACCCACTGTTCCTCTGAGGATGCTAAAGATGGATCTTTTAAAGAACAGGGTGAGGTAGAAGAGATGGATGTGGGTGGAAACAGTCAGTTCGAGTTTTGGAGATGGTTTTAATGAATGGACTCAGTAATGGATAGAAAGAGGCCATGAGACAGAGAAAAGCAGCGTGCAGCCGGGCCTGAGGTGGATGCAGGTCACGTTTCGGATACTGAGGTAGAAAGTGACTGGACTGGATCTCCTGGTAATTTAAAGGTGTGAGAGAAAGCTTTGAATTCCATTTCTATTACTGTTTCCCTCTTTCTCACAGCGCACCTTGGATTCCTCTGAAGTTCCTCTGCTGAAAGCTTCGATACATCAGCCCTGCCACTGTCAGCGTAATGACTTTTCCTGATTGTCCTGACTGTCTTGATTGATTGGCTCCCTGTTACAAACAAGCTGTTGTATTCTGTATTCTGTTATTCACAACCACATGCTGCAAAAGGCTCAAGGTCCTGCAGCCTCTGACCACACACTTAGAGAAGAGTCTCTCTATAACCTGAGACCTCTGGCTAAGATCCATCCATCCATCCATACAGCCATCCATCCATCCATCCTTACAGCCATGCATTTGTCATCCATCCATCCAGCCATCAATATATCTAACCATCCATCTATTTATTCATCCATCCATCCATCCATCCATCCATCCATCAATCCATCCATCCATCCATCCATCCATCCATCCATCCATCCATCCATCCATCCATCCATCCATCAGTAGATCCGTAATAAAACCATAACCTCCCCAGATCTGTGCTCTCTTCCTGTGAAGCTCTGAGTCATGGATCCTTCCTGTGCTAGTGCTAGATGACAGTCCAGCACGTCGAGTTTCCACATTAATAAACTTTGAGCAGTAAAAGACAAACAGATCTGCTGCTGATTGTTTTTCTAGTCCATCCAGATCTTTGAACCATTCTGGAGAACCACTTTGATACCACAGTGTTTGTTTCTCTTATCTTAAGTCTTCTAAACATGAATGTTCGCTGGGCTTTATTCCTGGAGTCTCCCGTGTCCTCTTGTGTATTTTCTAAGTGAGTGAATCCACAGAGACAGCATTTGTTTCCTTTAAAGAAGGAGCCCAGCTTCTTGTCACATCTTAGTCACTTTAGAAAAGGCAAATGGAGATGAATTAACTCTTCACCCAGTGAATCATCCATTAAAAGTTACATGAGCAAACCTTTGACATAACACAGCTGGAGTCTTAATATTTTCTGAAAAGGCTTTTAACGAATCACCGTGTCACGTCTGAATCTCAGCTTGTCGTTACATGTCAGTCTGCAGGGCTGGAATGTGGGGGCAAGTTTTCTCACTCGAAAGGAGGCTGTATAATCTACAGAGAGGGCACAAAGATACAGGGCTCTATCTGCTCTGTTAGAAAGACCTCAAAACTGACCTCTGAGGGCACAACATCTGGAGTCATGGAGCTAGAAACAGGGACAGGGCTGAAGAAAACCTGGAGCAGAGCCAGACTCACGGTGGCTCTAGAAAGGTTTACTTATCCTGGTGAAAGTCCCAGTCTTACTCATGAGGGTTTAAAATACAGCTGCTAAAATAAAATGTGGGTACGTAGTGTCCATCAATCCATCCATTCACCCATCAATCCATCCATCCATCCATCCATCCATCCATCCATCCATCCATCCATCCATCCATCCATCCATCAATAAATCCATCCATCCATCCATCCATCCATCCATCCATCCATCCATCCATCCATCCATCCATCCATCCATCCATCAATAAATCCATCCATCCATCCATCCATCCATCCATCCACCCATCCATCCATCCATCCATCCATCCATCCATCCATCCATCCATCCATCCATCCATCCATCCATCCATCCATCCATCCATCAATAAATCAATCCATCCATCCACCCATCCATCCATCCATCCACCCATCCATCCATCCATCCATCCATCCATCCACCCATCCATCCATCCATCCATCCATCCATCCATCCATCCATCCATCCATCCATCCATCTATCCATCCATCCATCCATCCATCCACCCATCCATCCATCCATCCATCCATCCATCCATCCATCCATCCATCCATTCATCCATCCATCCATCCACCCATCCATCCACCCATCCATTTATCAATAAATCATCCTATCCACTTTAACCTTTTGGGGTCCCAGCTGTCATTGGTTTAGAGGTGGGTTCACCTGAACAGGTCTCCACCCTCTCACAAATTTGGAGTATGAGCTCAGTCAGCGCAAGCTCGGACTACTGAAATGCTAACAGCTGGGTCGGACAGAGATCAGACCAAGCCTGTCTGCCACTGTTGTCAGTGTTGTCACAGTCACCCTGAAAAAGTAATCTGATTACTGATTGCTCCTCTAAAAAGTAACTTACTTAACTGATTACTCAATTTTAAAAGTAACCAAAGTTAGATTGCAAGTAACTTCATTTGTTACTTTCAGCAGCTGCCGCCAAAACCTACAGCTGCACAATTTGGCAAAACTGTGTGTTTGTGATTACAATGGATAATATGAGTCTACATGTTTTGTTTCAAAGGAACATGCAGAGATTATTGGTCGTTGTGTAATGTGTACTTTACTATTACAACAAAACTATTCATTTTAGACATTTTGAATTTTAAACTACCACTAAAGAAAGCTTTCACAGTACTATTTTTGGTGCACTACAGCACTGTTCAGTTTAATTTTAGATTTAAATTATTTTTGAAATGCTCTGTTTTAGTCTAATTTGGTTTTCATCAGTTTCAGTTTTTGTTACAGCTGCAGTCTGTTGAGAGAGATTAGAGAGTCTGCTCTGATAATCCTCAGTACCTTGCTCAGGGCACCAAAGTCTAAAAAGTCTGGGCATGCTCCTGCCTGTCACCAGGTGCCTTGTTGTAGCTTACATCATGTTGCCCTGCTCATTAACGATGGATTTATGCTAAATGGACGCTTCCTCTTTGGGTGAACCAAAACTAGTCTGATACACACACATAGATAGAAAGATAGATAGATAGATAGATAGATAGATAGATAGATAGATAGATAGATAGATAGATGGATGGATGGATGGATGGATGGATGGATGGATGGATGGATGGATGGATGGATGGATGGATGGACGGACGGACGGACGGACGGACGGACGGACGGACGGACGGACGGACGGACGGACGGACGGACGGACGGACGGACGGACGGACGGACGGACAGACAGACAGACAGACAGACAGACAGACAGACAGACAGACAGACAGACAGACAGACAGACAGACAGATAGATAGATAGATAGATAGATAGATAGATAGATAGATAAAATACTTTATTAATCCCCGAAGGGAAATTCATGTAGTTTGGGCTCATCTTCCAAAGATTAAAGAATGAAAATAAAGATAAAGAATAAACATCTTCACTTATAAGAAAAGGACAGCGCCACCTGTCAAAGCAGAGTGACACGTTCTAGGCCAGAAGTCTGATTCTCTTTTTCTGCATGTATACTCGGTTGCGACTAGACCCCCTGCTGTACACTGCTCTATGATTGAGCTATGACCTTAGTCAGACCACTGTGTGTATGGGAACATACTGAGACAATCATTCACACACACTCACACCTACAAGATACTCAGAGTGACCAATCGACCTGATGAGCATGTTTTTTGACTGTGGGAGAAAACTGGGGGGGCCGTTTCAATGACTGTTTCAGGATGAAACACTAAAGTATCGTGTTTTAGCCTCACAGACAGCATTTTTAGCCAAACTAAAATGTAAACTTTTGAAAATGGCCTCCAGAGGTGTTCCATTTTCTGTAATCATCCTCTGTTTTGTTTATCAGCTGCTGGCTAGACTTCTTCTGGTCTGTGGAGGAACGTGGGGTGTGTCTCTATAGTCATATCGCCAACTACAGGCCTGGCATGTGTACTACAGCATTTTTGGTCCCTCAGTCTTTCCCTGTAATTGCAGTTCAGTGTGAAAAGTTTTTGTGTAAAGGACACTGGAGGGGACACACACATCCCCGGGGTGAACATCCTGCACAGCTGGAATCAAACCAGGAACTTCCATTTCTAACAGGCACAAACAGAGCTCCAGACAGATTTGGGAGCTCCGTATCAACAGAGTATCCTCTGCTCCTCAGCGTCATAGCACCCAGTCTTTTAAATCCTGCTCAAAAATGAAGCTTTGTTCTAATTTCTGACATCAACTGCCCTGTCTGCACCTTTTTTTTAATTCAAATCCTCTTGGCTGTAAATTGCAAAAGCCTTTTATCGTGCTTCTGTTTTGTGTGTTCCTGTTGCAGAAAGCTTATTTCACAACAGTTAAACTGTGTCATCTGTTGGATTGTCATCAGGAGACAGAACAAACCAGAATATCTGATGCTTGTTTGACACTCAGTAGGCCTTGCTTGTGTGAGTTGGTTGTTATGTATTTTTGTATCCAGACGGGTCAGTGTGATGAGCTGAAGGGTGTGAAGTGAGTCTGGCAGTGTTTGAGTGGTTTACATAACAGCAGAGGCTGCAGAAACTCTTTAATGCAGCAATAAAGATGCAACTTTGAGCTGAAGTTTGAGCTGAAGTGTGGACGCAGAGGATTTTCCTGTGACTCAACATACAGCTCTGCAATCAAGCATGTAGTGTTTTAGCCTCTGTTCATTTTTGTTGGTAAGTTTTTTGTGTTGCAGAGGCTTTACAAATACACTGTTTAACAACTCACACTGTTTGTGTTTCAGAGTAAGATCCCTGGAATCGGCTTCTTGAAGATACACGCTCCCTGGAATGTTTTGTGTCGAGAGGCTGAGTTCATGAAGCTCAAGATGCCGACAAAGAAGGTAGTTCACCCATAAGCAAACCATCCCTCTGTCAGACTCATGTGTACTCTAGCCTCCCCCCCAATGAGCCTGAGCGAGCTGCAGTCCGGGGTTACGCTGTGAAAAATGGGTAGATAAGGATTTCCTGTTCCTCCGCCTTACTTAGCATTCATGGAGCTTTTCAACAAAGCCATGGTGAGATGTTAACAGCTCATACTTTTGCTGAAGTGAGGCTGCATAGAAACCTAAGAGGACTGCAAAACACAAGAATAATCATTTAACACCTGTCGAAGCCAAAACACACAATTTGTTCTGTCATTACTCTCATTGAAACCATCACTGTAGTCCCAGGAAAGGGTTTTTAATGTGAGCCTCTGGAGACAGATACCTCAGCCATGTCTCAGCAGGTAGAGCTGACAGTTTTCTCAAACCCAACAATCTCATTTTTACCTGGTTTATGTCACACCTCAGTGAGGGTGTTCCCCAGGGGTCTGGACTTGGTCCCCCTCAGTTACACAAACTCTGTTTCTGTCCACAGTCTTTTATCTATGTTTTATAAATCTTTTTTTTGTCATTTCTTTGTTTGCTAAAAAATAATCTCTAGAACAGAGGTCTGCAACCGGTACTTTCAAAGGAGCCATTTTGCCTCTGCACACCTGAATTTAAGTTGTTCCAGAGCCACAAAATCTACTTCAAGTGTATTAAGTGTATAAAACTGTATGCATAGTTAAAAGCTTGTATGAAAAAGTGTTTTGAGTTTAGACAATTCTACATTTGATGTGATAGTTTATTTCTTTAGAAAATTCAGAAAAAAAATCATAAGAGATAATTTTTAAAAAGTTGCAAATCAATAAATTTTCGAAACTTAAAATTTTTTTTTTTCAAAAGGTCAAAAATTTCAAATTTCAAAAAAATGTTTGATTTTTTAAAAACACTGCAAAAATCGAAAAAAAAATCCAAATTTTAAGAATAGTTTAACGTATAAAAATTAACCAAAATTTTGATATTTTTGAAAGAATTTTTGAGTTAGATACCATTTAGTGATAAGATTGCTCTACTCATCATTTTTTGTTGTTTGCTAATGTCTTGCCACATGTAAAGCATGCAAATTAGGCTGGCAAGTTGTCAGTTAGATCAACAGATGAGATGACGATTTGGTTCAACAAAGTAGTTACACATTATTTTAGGTAGTGTCAGTGTCTGTAATCTTTATTACCTCCTGTGAGAAAAATAAAAATTCGTTATTTCAGTCATATTTTTTTAAAGCTACAAGGAGCCACTGCAAAGGAGTCAAAGAGCTGCAGGTTGCAGACCCTTGGTCTAGAAGATGTCAGGAATACAGGGACATTTTAAGTACAGTGCATCATCTCAAATGACCCTTTGTCTGAACCTCCCCAGGTGTACGAAGTGAAACAGGGGAGTAACGTGGTGGAGAAGATTCGACTGTTCATTCATAAAGTTACTGCTCCTCTCCATCCTAAAATCGATGCCAACCGGCCCCAAAGCGTCAAATCCCTCTCTCATCCTTTCTCCAGAGAGAAGCAGCATCTGTAAGTGGATTCTTTGCTGGTTTTAAATTCAGCACACAGCGTTTCTGTGATTTACTGACTTTCATTAGGTTGGTCAGAATTAATGCCACAAAGAATTACATTACATCACTGATTAAAAATAAAAACTGTTAACCGTGGATCATAGAGATGTGGAATTTTGAGGTGTCAAACCAAAAACTATGTCCAGAAAACTGTGATAAGCTCTGAACTGTGAACTGTTCCCTCCCTCATTCTGAGTGACGCAAAGATAAAATGTATTTCAACTAAACCGTAAAGGTCAGGAGGTCGACTAAGCCATGTCTGTCAAATGAAAGAACAATAACTGTGACAGTAATGATGCTGAAAAAAATAATTACCCAACCTTACTGAAAGCCTTGATTAACTCACAGAACTATCAGCTGTGTAATCTCCTTAAACACATAAGATACAGACTCAGACACAGAGCCCAGGGTCAGGGGTTAGAGCTGGAACTGCTCTGGTGTCCCAGTTGTATTGATCAGTCAGTTCAAGGGGCCTCATTGTGTGTTTGAGTACAACAGAATTTATTGTCAGATTATGAGGGCCCATTCTTTGTCCACAGACCACCATTATTCATCTTATTGACGAATGTCCACAGGAATTGGAAAAGAAATGCAGTCGCAGCATCAACTGTTTCTCAGTTACTTATTTGAACAATAGCAGAGAGAAAAGGAAGGCATGACTCTATGTCAGCTAGAGGAACAGAAAGCCCAGAAACAATGTCTTCTGTCCCTGTGGGCTGTCAGTAGGTAACAGTCCACTGGTTTTAGAGTTACCATGGTGGCTGTGGTGAAGCCAGGGATCAGAGGATAAGGTGAGGAAACTCAAACTACCATTTTGTTATCGTCCGAGTGCTGTTAAGAGAATTTGGAGAAGACAGCTGCAGCCACACAGGAACTTTTCTGACTGAGACAGCATGGAGAAATAACAACCACAGAGGTGTAAATTGGAACAGAAATCATTCAACAAGCCTTCCAAAGTGTCCGAGTGGAGCATGGCAGGAGCTTTTCAAGCCTGACGCCAAAGCCTCCATCTCTCGGCGTCCTCTCCCCGGAGGAAACAAACAGCCTGAATCACAAAAATCAGTTACATGTTCTGAACACTGTCGCTCAGATTTTTCCACAGACCAACGCAGCATTTAGACTGATCAGAAACACACGTCATGACTCGATATTTCATTTCCAGTCCCAGCCAGTGAAGCCCTTTCAAAGGCTGTGATCAGAGAAGAAGAAAGTCTTAGTATAAACGTCAGCCTGCTGGGATGTATGGAGGAGAGAGTGGGCTGTGGGCGGCTATATTTACAGCTCTGACTAACAGCTAGCCGGAGATCTCCCTCCACATCTTCTTCCTCTCCTAATCTTTGGCAGCGCTGAAAGCTCCACGAGCTTAATAACTGGTTAGATTAATACCTTAAATCTTCAGGTTTTCTGTCAGACTGTTGCCGTTTCTCTGTAGAGATAAGAGGACCACTAAGAACAGTTTCAGTGAAAATGTACCAGACTGACCGGGAGCTGGAGAAGGTGACTGACAGCAGCTGCCCACTCAGCCACTTCAAGTGTGCATGTTTCAGTACACACCTCCAAGAGCTTTCCCCCCAACAGTACGCTCATTCAGTCTGAGAGGTCTTCATGTCTTTGCAAACTCCTGCTGATGTCTAACAAAAGTGGCCTGACCCTAAACGAGTTGGAAAGGAACTAAGGTGTAAGGTTAATGTCAAAAGCAAAACGGCGTTTCAGGTGCAGGCTGAGCACAGATCAGATCAGTGAAGAGGGGAAATGGAGGAATTCACTGATGTCCCAGGAGCTCAGCTTCAGATGATGATCTACCAACCCAGCCGACAACAACTGACCTGTTCGGCAGAGAGTCATCAGTTAGCACGGTCAGTCATAACTCTAAAACATTGTTTTCTCTCTGACAGTCAGAACTCAAAAGAAGCTGACTCCATGGTTTAGTATCATTTCTGACCACAGAGCAGCTACACATTTTCATGCTCCTTACAGCTTTCATTTGGTGTTTGAAGAACAATAACTCGTCTGAATGAATGGAGCTTAACACCCCTCCTGTTGCCAAAATGCGTCCTTATGATGGCATAGGTTGAAGAGGGGTCTGTGTGTGCAGTCGCAGGTGTGTTGTGCAGAATGCGTGCTGTACACCAGCTGGTGGTCGTGGTCAAACCAGCATAGGATGGTTTCAGCTTTTGTCAGGTGGATAACACACAAATAAGGCAGAATTGTCAAAGTCTGACAGACTACCCACCAGCTTTTTCCCCCTGTCTCATCTGGTCAACATAAACTCACAAATATCTGGACAAGTTTTTGTCACCAAAGAGTCATGTTTAGCTCGTCACTGTCTCACTGTTGTCATGAAAGAAGGGGGTGTTAACTAGTTTGATCACGTACAAAAACAACACTGGAGTTCAGTGATGAAATGTTGCTGTAAAACTGTAAGAGATGTTTCACGTGTTCAATGTATAGAATGAGAATCTCTTATGAGAGAGTCATGTATCAGTGGGCTCTCACAGAGATCTCACCTGTAGCCCTGTTTTTACCTGATACTTAAATGAAGTACAAACACGTGAAGTGAGAGGTATAAACACATGATTAAACTTGAAAGTGATTCACCTGAAGCAGGCCGGAGTCATAGCTTAAAACATGAGCGCAAAACTGCTAGCTCAGGCTAGCTGGTGTTAGTAAATTACCCTCAAAGATCCAACATCAGCAGAAAGATGGTGCTTGGTGTGGCTACGTCTCTGGACTCGATGGAATCTAGTGGATTGTTTGGTTCAGACAGTTCGGTCCAGCTCCGGGTATTATCCTGGATCTGCTACGTTTGCTTTGTTATTTTACTAACTGCTGTTTGAGGTTTTTTTTTGGCCTTTATGCGCTGACACGTCTCTGCAGAGCTGTGAAAGCTCTGACTCACAAGATGTAACCTCCAAGATTGGACAAACATGATCTGCCCAAACGCTGATAAATCATTTGACCTCCTCACTGCTTTGAGTTAACCCATGACTCATCGTATTGGGAGGGGGGGTTAACTGGTTAGTTGGTGTATTGGAGCTGAGTCTTCACAATGGAAAGTGTGACCAGTATGCGTGACATTTGCTAAACCCTAGAAAAGGGCGCTGCCGTGCAACAGTGCAAAAACAAAACTCATTTTATCAACTGAATCAGACCAAAGCAGTCGGACGAGATAGATTTAAAAAAGTTGTTTTCCCTTCACAGCCAATAAAAGGAAGCTCATTTCACAGATCTGAATGTGGAACTTAACCATTTCCTCTTTGTTTTGTGTTGCCAGATTTGACCTGTCTGACCGGGACAAGTTCTTTGACAGCAAGACCAGGAGCTCAATAGTGAGTACTGCCTCTAACTCTTGGCCAGGGGAAACTGCGAATTGTTTATCAAGAGAATTTGTAGTATCTTGTTGTCTTGGAGCAGAAGTGTCCCGATTGGAACGATGGTTTGAACACTTTCTTGTTAGCCCTTTCCCATGTTGGCGGGTGCCAGTGGGTTGGCTGGTTCCAACCATTCAGAACAGACAAAAACACACCCTGTTTATCATCTGATCCACTTTAATAAGATTACTGATGACAAAATGAAAACCGTGCTGCCTCAAAAAGACTCCAAAGCTACAATTGAGAATATTGACTCATGAGAGATTTTTTTTCTCTGAGGACCTAGCGGTTGAATTACTTAAAAGGCTAAAGATGTTCTCTGTGAAATATTTTACTGTAAAACAACAGTAAAATACTGACAGCAGAAATGGTCAGTGATTTTATGTTATTTTACAGTACAGTAACCCTGCTGCCAGTATTTTGCTGTTATTTTACAGCAAAGTAATTTTTGTTGTGATGGCATTTTGTAAACATGAGTGAGGAGGGAACTCAGTGGATAGAGACCCTGCTTTACTTTTAGAGCACAAGCTGTCTGTGTGTCAGACAGCTGTTTGTGCTCCAATTGAATTACTGTATTTTAAGTTAACTGACAAAGAAAATTTCAGTTTATCCTTTTTATTCATTTAAAACACTGTAGAAATCAGTGGGTATGTGGTCCACACCATGTGAATCACAGACAACCTGTCTGTACAATGTGGAGCACAGATAGCTGTTCCATGCCATGTGGATCACAGGCAGCCGGTCTGTGCCATGTGGAGCACAGATAGCTGTTCCATGCCATGTGGAGCTCAGACAGCCAGTTTGTGCCATGTGGAGCTCAGACAGCCAGTTTGTGCCATGTGGAGCTCAGACAGACAGTTTTTGCCATGTGGAGCTCAGACAGCCTGTGCCCCGCACTTCAACACATGACTGTACAACAGGATCTCATATCCACTGAGTTCCCTCCTCACCTACTGTTACAAACACTGTCACAACAAAAATGACTTTGCTGTGAAATAAATGTAAAGTGCTGGTAATTAACTGTTATTTTACCAGGAGATTTTTCACAGTGCTGTATTTAAACATTAATGGATTTTACCATTGAAGTTGCCTCGTTGTCCTACAGTAATTGGTTGCAGTGTTTGCTTGCTAACTATAAAGTAGTCAACAGCTTTGGCAGATTTTAGAAATCCTAACAGGAACTAATGCCGTGACCAATGATCAGCGGGGAAAAGGATCATTCTTAAGACGTAAAGCTGCTGGGCGAGTCATCCACTAATATCTTTCCTCCCTGATAGATCAGGTCCTCAACTTATTATTTTATTAAACAGACTAAATTACCTTAAATTAATCATTCTTAAAAAGGGAAAAAGGGCCCAGGGCCCAAGGCCCCAGTCGTCTGCTGTTTTGTTTTGTTGGTGTTCACTCATTATAACTTGAACTGGGGGCAGAATTGAAACAGGATTGCGTTGTCTCTTATAGATCAGGTCTGTAAGTTATTATTTTGTTTCACAGACAAACCAGCCTGATGTTATTTATATTTTTTACATGACAGGGTGTCACTTTTGCCTCATGTTTGTGGTTCACAATTCTCCCCTGCTCTGTATAGCACATGGCAGAGATCCACTCTGTTAACAGACACACAAACAGATGCATGAACACACACACACACACACACACACACACACACACACACACATATACACACACACACACACACAAACACACACACACACACACACACACACACACACACACACACACACACACACACACACACACACACACACACACACACACACAAACACAGAAAGAGAAGTAAAGGGATGAACACTCTCTGTGTAGCAGACAGTTGGAAACAAGTAATGTAAAACAAATATCTGCCTGCTTGTAAGCGCTCCCAGCGCCATCTTTGTAGCCATCTCCCTCCCCATCTCCCTCCCCATGTGTCAGCAGCCAACGCTGCCCCCACCCAGAGCAGTTTCGTATGCAGTAATGTGATGACATTTTATATTTATTTGATGGAATGACATGGCCTAGACTTGGCTCTGACTTGGCTCTTTACGGATGGACAACCAAACTGGTTCTTGGAAAGAAAGTGATTTGAGCAAAAAAGCAGTAGCACCAGCATCTAACTAGCACTGGTGGAAGTGGGGTATGAGTCCTCCTCTTAATAAACTCCAAGCCCAAGCCACCAGAGCTGGAGCTGAAATTCTCTCATGAGTCCTGATGGTAACGATTTGTTACCCCAGCAGCCCTCGGCGATAGTCCTGCCAAAGTGAAATCTCTTTCTTTACTTTTGGTTAAAACAATTCCTCCACCCTCCTTCCAAACCTGGGCTGTGAAATCGGGCTCTGTTATATCACACCCATACTTCAGCTGCTGGCAGTTTTCTTGAGAGTGCTCTGAGGCTGGAACCAATCACCCCCCCCTCAGCAGCCTCCACACTCACACAGTCAATCATTCCTGTCACACTCACCTGCAGCCCACCACACAGGCTTCACAGCAGAGACGAGGAGGAAACAGATCCAGAACACATGGGAAGAGACGGCAGGGGAGAGATGGAAGAATTCACACTAACATGCTGGTTTAAAGACTCATCTTTACACATTTATGGATCAGTTTGACTATTTTCTTATTGGCCTGGCAGCTGATTAGACAGGCATTAGTGGAAGGAGATCCTGACGAAGGGTGGAGCTGCTCTTCAGCCTCAAAGACATATTTGAACATCCACCAGCTGTCTTCACCAAATTAGCCAAACCAGCTGTTTCCCAGTTAGCGTACAGGTTTGAGAATCACTGGTAAAGATCTGAACACTCATCACAAACACATTTATCAGCTGAGCCACATCTCTCTAAATATCTACTACCAAAAGTTGTTTTCTCTCTACTTTTAGGTCAGTTGGTTTAAAATTATTTTAAACGTCTTTTTTTACAGTGTAGCAGACTGACAAAGTCATATTCATAGTCACTTTTTTTGCACAATGTCAGATTTTTTATGAGAAACATTGGTTACACTATTTGATATTTATTGGTTACACTAACTGACCTGACATGTGGTTACATTCCGAGGTGCATGTTGGCCTCCGTGCGTCGAATGCGTCGCCTGTTCGATGCAGAAGTATAATCACACCACACTGGAGAGGCGGCATTAATGTGAACAATAAATCTAAAAGCCAAGACCATGAAGTGTGTTTCATTACATTCACGTGATTCCCAAATTAAGGACACAAACTTTCTGCATGAATAAGAATGGGATTTTAAAAGTGTGATTTATCTGATTAACGACTGAACTTCTCTAATTAATCACCATTAAATAAGCGCATCGTCTAAATCTTCCAGAGTGTTCTATGCCTGGGTGCTTCAGGTCCCTCTCTACATGAATCTGCATCACACACGTGTGGCTACATCAACGCACACTCACAATCTGCACACCCACACGAGCCACAGCAGCACTTGACTAATTACTGGATAATGTGATTATCTTCTCATTACTGGTTGAGCTTCTCAGTCTCTCTTATTGCCTCTGTGCTGAGCTCCGCTTCTCATCGATGTAACCGAGTGGAGAGCTGTGTTTCCCTCTTAGCCGATCAGAGGCCTCTCTCAGGACATCTATACAGTACAGGTCTCTGCAGGTCCCCTGAGTCCCTCTCCATCCAGTTCCCTCACAATTAAAGATCCTCAGCCCCAGCTTTGTGTGTGTATCTTCAGTTAAAGAGGGATTTTTCTCTTTCGTTGTCAGGTCTACGAGGTGCTGAAGAGGACACGATGCACCAGAGCCAAATACTCCATGGGTAAGACTTCTTATAACAAACAGGAAGTAAACACATTTGGTGGCATTTGGCGATCAGAATCACCCCACAGATCAGGAGAGGTGTGATTATCTCTGCCGTCAAGTCAGAACTTCAGCTCTCTGTACCTTTCTGTCATCTCTAAAGTGAAATGTTAGCTGAAAGTGTCTGATAACCAGTGAGATCAGCCCCGGCTGAGCTTCACAGTCTCTTGAGTGTTATGTAATTGTCAGCTGAAGAACATATATTTATATTTCTATAGGAAATATGTTGAGATTTGTTGTTCAGGTAGATAACACAACATCAGAAAAAGAGAAATGTGAAAAAGGCAGAAACTCTAAAGACCGTTTGAGAGAAACCAAGTCAAACATAGTTTCTCCACACAGGTCAGAGGGTTTCACAGTGAAAGCTGCACAGAAATAGTCCATTACATAAATACACTGAGGATGAAGCTGGAGTAGTAGTCATATTAAAAGATGTGTATGCTTTTTTTGCATCCTGCTGACCTGATATTATTTAATATGAGAGATGAATGCACGATGAAGCATCTTTTTTAATATCTTGGTAAACATTTATGGACATATTTCTGCTGTTTCTGAATCTGGTCATCATATGAGCCCCTCCTAATGTTCATCTGTTAATCTGCTCATCATGTGGTCAAACAACCTTCGGACCCTCTAGCTGTTTTGATTGTTGAGCTATTTTTGGTACATTTTAGGCAGGGTATAAATAACTACAGCTTGTTTCCACAAAGCGGTTCAGTTTGGTCCATCTCAGTACGACACACATTTTGTAGCTTTTCCGTACCGTCCCACTTTTTGGTACCCTCCAGTTGAGGGGCCAGACAAACCGATCCTACCCTAAAAGGTGGTGCTGTTCGTTGATTGGTTGAAAGAATCATCACTTCCCATGTGAAAGCAGCAACAGAGACCAATACATTACCCTGCTATGCTTGAAGCTTGATTGAGCTTTGCAACAAAGAGCCACATGCCAATCACAAAGAAGATGAATTTCTTAATGTCTTCCATCGCTGCTCTTTGTTTACTGTGTCATGTTTCTCTTCTTCATTGGATTTATTAGCGGGGTACACTGTGTCACGCTGCTATGCTGTCATGCTATTACATAGCTGACACGGCTATTGGCATCTGGCTTGCACCCAGGGTTGGGTACCTTTCACATTTAAAACAATATGGCACTGATGCCTGGTACCTAGCTATCTGTATCGGTACTCAGTGGTACCAATTTTTGGTACTTTTTGTGTTTATGTGATAATGAATGCTAATTTTTTAGTAATGAAATCTCAAAGTTTTTCAATTTAACATTAATTTTTCAATAGGTAACCTTACAATGTTGTGTTCATGTCAAGCATGGAAAATTGCCTACTCTCCACTTCCTAGCAGTCACAAGGATGTGTTTAGGTACCAAATCATGGCACCAATTGACTTTATATGAATAGGTACTATGGACGGAATTTGGTCAGTACCTATGAAAGTACCTAATTCAGTACCCATCCCTACTGAAGAGAACATTCGTATTAACCACATAATGTTGACTGTTGAATACAGAGCATTATGCGAGTAAAACAAAACCAGAAAGGAAAGAATGAAATCAGACAAAGTGTTGCAGTGTTCTTCATCCCTCCTCATCTGTATTTAAAATCCCTGTGAGCCTGTTTGAGATGAGTATCACTAGACATCAACAATCACAGCATTTCTTTCTCGTGACTTCACTGTAAATATAACAGACCATTAACAGCAGGCCATGCACACTCTGTGAGGTAAACTGGTCCGCTGCATTCAAAGAGTTTTTCCAAATCAGCAGGACATTTGGGTATTTTTGACGTACTGCAGATTTAGCTCTTTTTCACACCATACTACATTTAGACCAAATCAGTACAAACTGCTGGGATAATAGGAGGTTTAGAAAACAGCCTGAGTTACCAAGAGCAGTGAGGCATCGATAGCAACACATTAGTTTCTATTGACGCTGAGGTGTAAGACTGTCAGCGTCATCATCGTTAAATCATAACCAACAGAAACAGTGACGGGAACAATAAGGGCTGTTTTTGGACCAACCTCATTGAGCCTGTGGGGTCATTAAGTGTGACATGTCTGACATATGGACTAAGAATAGAAAAATGTCTTATTACCCTGAACAGCTTGGTGGAGAGGAGCAGGAGGGAGAGAAGGCAAAATGATGCAGGACAGCTAATACCAACATACAGTCATAATAAACCATGTTTTTGTTTTGCTAGTGAGATAGTGCAGAGGAGTTTAAGCCTTTTCCAAGCTTATGACCAAATATGATACAATGCATCATCAGTTATTCTGTGTGTGTATATGTGTGTGTGTGTGTGTGTGTGTGTGTGTGTGTGTGTGTGTGTGTGTGTGTGTGTGTGTGTGTGTTCCCTGCCTGCCTGCATCATAATCTGTTGAATAATTCCCCTTGCAGGGATCACCAGTCTGCTGGCTAACGGCGTCTACACGTCTGCTTATCCTCTGCATGATGTGAGTATCAACACGACACTCCCCAGCACCTCGCCACTCTGACCACCTGAGATAAACTGCAGTTCATTTACAGATGACATTTTTGCATTTCAATTAGTCTCTAATGGGAAATCTCCAAAGCACCTGCAGCTCGCCTCCTTTGATTTATGTAAACTAATCCTCTTCTTGAGTAGGATGAATCTCATGGCGTTAATGAGTTTATGTGAAATTAAAGGTTTTACTTATGACAACAAAGTGTGTTTGTCTGAAGCAGACTGTGTGGTCTCTAACGTGTCTACATGTCTGTTTGTGTGTCACAGGGAGACATTGAGGGAGTGAATGCAGAACCCAATGACCGGAAGGTAAGACCTTAAGTCGACACATTCAACAAAGTGTCAGCACACAAACATGCTGAGATCATAAAAAACAGCCTAAAGCACACTTTATGAGCCTCTCTTTACCTCTTCCTCACTCATACTCTGTCCAAAATCTCTGAGTGTTGGGTTGGATTGGATTGTCTGTTAATAAAAGTGTTGCAGATGCTCTTATTCAGGGTCTAGTAGTCGTCTAAGTATATCCCCCAATACCCCTTTTAGACCAAACTTGTGCCAGTTTCAGGCCAGTGCCTGACTTTGCACTGGTTCTTCCTGTTTCCAGTGACAAAGCTCTGGCTCCATGTGCTCAAAACTGGTGCTTAGGGAACACCAACTCTTGACTGGGCCACAGTGAAGCACCCACAGAGTGGACAGCATGGCCCCGCCTTTTGCCATTGTACAGTTTTGAAGCCAAAATACCTAAGTTGCAGGCGCTGCCAGAGTCTCTGCGCAGTATATATGTGTATATATGTCTCTAAATATATGTATATATATATATATATATATATATATATATATATATATATATATATATATATATATATATATATATATATATATATATATATATCTTGTTTCTCCTGCCCAACATATTCTACAATTCTCAAAAAAAAAAAAAGAAATGCACAAGAACAGCAGCTGTCAATCATTGTCAAACGTGACATAATTCAGAATAAAGAGGACCTGAATACATGGCAGCCAAATGATATCCTCAAATCACCACAACATTTAGGCCTAGATGTGAGAAACATTTCTACCAGGTGTATTTACTTTTTAAAGTCTGACCACAGCCCATCTGGAATGACTGGTGAGATGGCTTTTTTGGCCTATACTGCAGCCAGCCACCTGGGGGAGCAGTTTTCGTGGTTACCTCACTTCAAGCTGAGCTGTCCATATTTTTTACAGTCTATGGTCTAACCCATGTTATTTTATTTAACAGACCAAATAGCCCTATGTTATTTCTATATTCACCCCGATGTGTTCACAGACCCACAAACACATGTGTGCGCGCACACACACACACACACACACACACACACACACACACACACACACACACACACACTAGTACTCTCTGCAAACAGTCAAGAAAAATAATGTCACAACCACCACAAGAAACACAGACTTAAAAAAGATTTGACGCCACCCCTGGAACAGCTACAATGTAGCGATGTACTGACGGTTTACGGTGATGCAACGATGCGGCCCCCGTTTGGCTCCTTGCTGATGGAAAACCAAACCTGTTCTTTGAAAGATTGTAATCAGAGCCAACTAAACACTAACACCAGCACTGAATGAGCACTGGTGGGAAAAGAGTAACAGATGTTCCCTTTTTCCAGCTCCTCCTGGAGCATCCCAGTGTGTTCCTAGACCAGGTGGGATATAATCCTTCCACCAGGCTCTTAGTCAGCCCCTGGTTCTCTTTCCAGTTGTACATGCCTGAAACACCTTCAAAGAGAGGTGTCCTTATCAGTGTCTGAACCTCTTTAGTGACTCCTTTGAATGTGAAGCAGCAGCAGCTCCACTCTGAGCTCCCCCCCTAATGACGGAGATCCGGACCCTCTCTGAAGCAGAGCCCAGGTACTGTCATTACATTTAGGACAACATTTTCTTGACAGTGTCGTGGCACATAGTTTAGAACTGCAAAGTGAAACAGTCAGGCTGACAACAACAGGATGTTCTCTCCATGTACATATCGTGTTTTTATCATTTCCATAACTCAGTTTTCATTTGAGAGTCTGAAACCATGACCCCATGAAGTTCCTCTTATTGTGGGGTCAGACAGATTTCACTCCCTGGCACTCCCTGGTGTGAGTGAGGAGGGTTGTTTAATAAATGCCCAGTCCTTTCCACTAGGTCCTTATAAAAGCTATAAAGTATTTAAGATGTTTCACAGGGTCTGTGGTCAGCTTCATACCACACACAACACAGAAACACGGGATTAACTAGTGAGTCACACACAAACCATCAGGGAGCATTTGTGATAATGTGGGGACCAGCCTAACATGGCAACTTTTCCCTTTTCAGAGGTTTCTGCTCTCATTGTTGGAGGGTACAATGAAGCAGGCACTGAGAGGGAGTATAAGAGCTGGAGCTGAGTCTGAAGTCGTCCCCTCCCCTGCTAACACTCTCCATAATTATACCGTAGGCCGAGCGTCACTAAGGAAACAGACCAATGGTTCCACAGACGAGCAGCAGCCTCCACAGAAACACACTGATCTTTCACGTTGAACATGTTGCAGAAACACTTTGAAGTCAGCATAATGCAGATATTCTAGGCGTTGTTTCCCTCCCAGCTGTTTGATTGCTCCTCTGGAGTTGCCTCCTCTGATTTACACCCTTCACTTCTCGTCCTGAAGCCTGTGAAAAGGGGTGTGATTGGGTTTGTCAGGGTTTTAGGGTGATTTATGTGAAGCCAAGATGCAGAGCACACAAGCCCACTGAGCTGTGTGATGGTAACTGTAAGGAGCGAATCATGTGGTGGTGATTTACATTTAAATGAAGTTCAGCACAGGGCTCTGGACACACACACACAAACACACACACACACACACACACACAAACACACGTGTTGTTACCCAAACAGTAGACTTTCAGTTCACACACTATTAGACAGCATCATGTATTGTAACTGATGGCATGAATTAAGCACACACCTGAAGTCTCCAACTGTTAAACGGTGCAAATGCAGCTTGAAATTGTTAATGAGCTAAAAGTCTGTAATCAGTGATTTAATGACTGACAGTGGTCCTGATGGAGCAGATATTTGCATTTTGCTGCTCGTCACACGGCTGCGGACGAAACAAGAGCTCTGTCATTACAACAGTATGACTGGAACTGAAAGCAGCTGGTGTCGTGCCTGTGGTCAGTGGGAACATTAGCCTGTTGGGTCATTGGGGAAAGATATTAAAAGAAATCAGAGATGACTGCACTTTGAAAACCAAGCTGTTGTTTTCAATGTGGACTCCACCCTTGGTTTGGTTTACTCTCTGAAGTCTTTCCAAATGTTTTCCTCTGAAGATCCAGTTCGGACATGCTCACGCTGACGATTGTTAATAACCTTGTCGTTGCTATAATCATGTAATTATAACTATTAGCTCTACAAATGCAGCGTAGTTAGCTTTGTGGAAGGTTTTGACAGAGGGATTTGTCTGACATGCTGCAGGGTAGAGCCAGGTAGGGCCAAGGTCACCTGTGGGTGATCAGTTATTTACAAGTTCGGATCAAAATCTACTTCCAGTCTACACTCCTGGGTCTGGATTTTCTGTGGTCTGCAGGATAGTGATGGGAAAAGCAGTTCTTGTCAGTGTACTGAATCAGCAGAATCAGCTCAGTAAAGTGATTTGTTCAAAAGATTCACTGAATCGTTCACAGCTCTGCCTGAGAGTCAGAATTCAATAAGCTGAAAACGGCTAAACGTTTCGTTCTGCTTGAACTGACTGAGATCAGCTGGTGAGGAGCATTGAGCCAAAAAGCTGAGAGTTTAGTGGGATTAAGCTACAGTTTGCAAACTAAAAGCTGCTGAAACAATCACATATGTTAACCATGAATGTTCTGTTTTGTGCGTGCAGTCCATAAATCATTCACTGATTGACTGACAGAGAGGAAGAAAGAGACTCAGAGGCGGAGTTCCCATTCAGGACAATTAGTTTACAACTGACAGAGCCTGAAGGTGTGAGACTGTGAGGCTCCAGCCTCAGTGACACACTCTGTCCTGACTGAAGCGTGATTGAATTGAGACTGTCGTTGGTGGATGTTGAAACAGTCAGCTCAGTGATAATAAGCTGTATGTACTGTATGTCGTCCTTCAATGTGTTTTACAGCCCCATTTCCACCAAGCTGTTCAGTTTGGTTCGACTCGACATGGCAGGTATTTTGTGGTGTTTCCACTGACTAATCCCAGGATAGATCCTCAAATATCTGAGACTGGCCATCCCACTTTTTGGGACCCTTCCGTGGGGGTACCAGACTAAACCAACCTGATCCTGGAAGGTGGAGCTACAACACTGCAGACTGTTGTTTGTTCGAAAGAATCGCCACTTACCATTATTTGTGCAGCTGCAGTTGTATTTCTCCTGGTGGCCCACAGCCATTGCCAAAACAAAACTTGACTTTTGTAACAAAGAGCCACATGGAAATCACAAAGAAACGCTAGCAGGACCAGGCTTTACCGAGCCAAGCCGTACCAAACCATACTGATCTAAACTGGACTGCTTGGTGGAAACAGGGCTCAGATTGTCATTCAGGACTGCTGAAAAAGAGGAAAGTAAACTTAGCATGGAAAAGGAATTCCTAGCTCTGTTAAACTAGGAAATGACTTGTTTAAACTTGTTTTAGTCGAGAACGCTGGGTTTTTATTACAAATTGAGGTCAAAGCCAGGTAAAGAGTGGTTTTATTATGGTTCATTCTGGAAAACCTCACCTCAAGCCATCCACATAAGCAATTCTTTCTTCTAGCCCAGAAATCTGGAGCTGTTTTTTTTCTGGTCCAGTTCTATGGTTGTCCAGAAACAAGAACTGGTGCCTGATTTGGATCCAAACTAGACCTGATACTGGTTTGATGGAAAAGGAGTTAGAGGAAGATCATGACTGATGGGATCAGTGGTTTTCAGTCCTGCTTAAAGGTTAGCATCCTCATGCCTGAGCTGGTTCCTCATGTGTCTGGTGGACTGGTTATACTGTGTGTCTATTTACCCACACACAGCTTTGCCTTCCAAGGTGCCAGGTAGTAGAGCTGTAGAGCAATGTGGGAGCAGATACCAACCAGAGGTCCAGCTCCAGCTGGTGGGGGGAGGCTGAACTACAGCTTCTATTAGGAACTTGAGGCTAAAACAATAACACAACAATGAATCATTTGTTTACTAAACATACACATCAGGATCTCTATAAGAAGATCCTTACTCTGACGCAGAGCTTGTTTTTACTTTAAAGCAGAGGCAACAACGAGGAGTAATGTTGTAGTATTGATGCTGTAAAGCATGGGACCTGCCAACAGTAACATATTAGGAAGGACTTCCAGTAAGGCATTAATGTTACTGCTGCTTGTTTTGATCTGAGAAACAAAACTCTGTCATCATCTCTGCATCCTTTACCTCCGGTTGATGTATGGATTTCCACTTTGTGTTCATTTAGAAAACAGTGATGCACCAGTGGGAGTGGGTGTGCAAATATTTACTGTGATTTCATCTGATGATTGTCTACCTACAACAATGGTGTGTTCAGAGCTGACAGCAGTCCCACCTGGACCCTGTGTTCCCCTTTGTTTGGATGGATGATGCTGATGTGCTGTGAGGCCTTTGGGTCTCATTCAAACTGCATTGATTTCTTGCTGCAGGCACCTTCTTTAAATGTGTGACCATGTTAGTGTTATTGTCACACCACAGCCTGGGCCCTGCTGCGCAGAGATAGAAAAAACAGAGCTGTGAACATACAGGGTCATCATGTTAACAACAGATTATACAAATAACTATGTATGAGCCATGCATTGAGCAGCAGGCTGTGATGCTCAGAGCGTCGTGTAAATCATTTGACCTTTAAGGAACAAGAAGAAGGCATGTTTTCTGTTTCTTTGACTTTGCATCAGCAGCAGACCGTCATATGAGTGTGTGTCCCTTGTACAGAAATGAAGGCGAGTCACAGATATTCATGGACTCTCGTGTTTCTTCACAGCTGCTGTACGATGAGTGGGCCAGCTACAGCGTCTTCTACAAGTACCAGCCCATTGGACTCATCAGGTCAGATCCTTCTCTCCGCTCTGCTCTGGTCACATGGTCCATCAGCTGAGTTACAGACACATTTCTACACCTCCTGTGTCTCAGACAGCTGGTGCTCCCACAGCACTCTCACCTGCCTTCACCTGCCTGCAGGCAGAACCACAGATGAGGACTCTCATGAGCTAATTGGTGCTTTGCTGAGGCTCTCTGTGTTCCTGCTCAGAGACTTTGAGCGTGAGCTGTATCACACTGGCTCTACTCAGGGACTAAAGCAGTGATAAACATTTCTAACAAAAAGATTAACACAATACCCCCAAAATACTAAACAGTAGTTGTTAAGCTGGTGATGCTAATCGAGGCTATGCTAACTTGATTTAATCAAGTGACAGACAAAGGGTTTCAGAACTTATCAGAAAATCAGACTTTTTTTAACCTTGTCAATAAGAATAATGATGCCAGTAGAGCACTGAGTGTGTCAGGAATTTGTATCATTCACTTCCGCAACAAGAACTTAAACATGAGAGCTTTTTGTTGCCAATCTAGAAAAAAAACATGACCTTATTTCGAGGCTGGACTGACAGCTGTGAGTCAGGTTCAGCCCAAACAGTGTCATAAACAGAGGCAGCAGCACATCAGTAGCTGGAGACAGTTCCTGTTCAATTTAACATATTCAGGATATAAACTTGCAATGATGTGTTCATGTACAGTATGGTAATTCACCTACTCTTCAGACAGACAGAATTCAGTCAGAACCGTAAAAAGTACCTCATTCATTATCCATCCCTACTAACATCACTCAGCTGCGTCCAATACATGAGAATATGTTGGAAAAGTATCGTATTCCAGTATTCCAATTCAAGAAAGTAAATTTATGTACTCTATGGATTCAGTTAACACGGGGTCAGCTCAACGCAGCTCAAACTTTTGCATACCACTCAAATTCTTTCAAGCATGATTTAAAGGAAGGGTCTGCAGGAACCTTCATTACAACATTCAAACTGGGCTCCTCCTCCTCGGCTCAGTGCCAGCAGCAGCACACACCCACTGCCCCCACCCGTGACAACGTGAACACACTCATTAGCCCATCAACCACCTGTAGCATCACGTTTCTATGTGGGAGAGCCTCAAGAGCACCTGACTTGGCATGTTAGCACAAGCTAATCATGGGTTTTAGACACATATGGTCAGCAGAAAGCTAACTCGCGTCGCTCTTCATCCAGTGCTGCTCTCCAAGTGCTCGAAAGTGAGTGAAAGTTGAGCCAAGCTTCACCCTGGTTTAGGAAAAAGCTTTATCCGTTTGGCGTTTTATTTCACTTTGGTTGGTTTCCTTTCTCCATCCGACGTCCACTATGGTAGCCGCTTAGAATAGCTTTTTCCACTCACAGTTGTCAACACACAAAGTCACTGATGCACTGGGTGTTCTGTGATTGGCTGAGGTAGCCATGCTTACTCTCTGCCAGGAAACACCCCGATGCAACCATGTCAACATATAGACAGAGGAGTGGGGTTGAGGCAGACACTGACACATATGTGTAGAGGTCTGTAGGAGACGAGTAAGAAAGATTATTTCTGTAAAAGTTGACTTTTTTTTTTTTTTAAATCCTGCAGACTCTGCCTTTAAACAACCAGAGTGGAATAAAGTGTTGAGCAGATCCAAAGCAGCAAAAATGACAAAAATGACCCAAACAATGATGAAGACACAAAACTGAGATACATCAGTGGAGTAAAAATGTACAATAATATAGACTTAATTTAAATGTAATTAGAATTTTGCCATTTGTCTTGTCAACCTTGATTAAAGGCCAGGGAGAAGAGGTGTGTCTTTAGAGATGGTTTAAGCCCCTCAGCTGATCCTGCAGGTCAGGCCAGGACAGGTTGTTTCAGAGCGGAAAGGAAGCCACCACAGAGGCTCGGCCATCTTTGGTTTGTTGCCTGGTACTGGGGATGACCGTTAACATCTGACTGAATGATCTCAGTGCTCTGGGAAGGTCATGGTAATGGATAAGCTTGGTTGGATACTGGGGGGCTAGGCCATTAAGAGCTTTAAAAACAAATAATACAATTTTGACATCTATTCCCAAAGCAACCAGGAGCCAGTGAGGAGATGGGAGCTGCATTTTTTTGCCAGCTGCTGGCGATGTAAGAGTGAGTGGTCCAGGCCAAACCTCAGTGAGTTGCAGTAATTCAGTCACGTGTTAATCAAAGCATGGAATAGTCTCAAGACCTCTGTATGCCAGGTGCCCCTTTACTTTGGATAAAATCCTCAAATGATAAAAGCTGCTAACCTAGAATTCAAATTTCAGCCTGTTATCAAATATTACAGCAGCATTCTCTACATAGGACCAGATGTTTGGTGTAAGGGGGCCCAGAAAACCAGCTGGAAAATCTGCAGGACCACATCCAAACATTTTGACTTCTGTCTTTTTTTATGATACAGAGAAACATTTGAAACGTCCATCCAGGACTTAACATCATGTAGGCAGTCAAGCAATGTTCTTATAGACTAATTGGATTTTGAAGTCAAAGGAGGCTAGACCTGATCATCACAACAGTGAAAGAAAACGTTATACTTCTTGAAAATGAACCTTAATGGCAGCATATAAAGCAAGAAAAGAATGGGCCTGAGGATGGAGCCTTGGGGGACCCCAGAGGTGCTGTGGAGGGGGTGGATTCACCTAGCTGCACAGAGAAACTGATCTGAGAGGATCCCATGAGCTACAGGATCCAAAGCAGCTCTTAAGTCAAGGAGCAGGAGCACAGCAGGGTTACCTGAGGTCATTAAAACCATGCAGTGATGCTGTTTCTATGCTATGGCACCATTTAAAGCAAGATTGAAAATTCCTGTAGACATCATTTACTACCGAGAATGACTGAAGCTGAGGAAAAATCATTTCCATTGTTTATTTTTTTGACTTGTGGAAATTATGGTCTACAGGTGATGAAAGCACAAAATTTAGCGTACTTCAGCACTGAACCCCTGAAATGAATACACTTTTCCACTATATTCCCGTTTCTTGAGATGTACCTTTAAATCTAAACACGTGAAGAAAGAAAATCTTTCTTTTTGACTGAAGCTGTAAATGTGTTTTTTGATCTCTGCCTCCACAGGAAGTATTTTGGGGAAAAGGTCGGGTTATATTTCGCCTGGTTAGGAGTCTACACACAGATGCTGATCCCAGCTGCCATTGTTGGAGTAATTGTGTTCCTCTACGGCTGTGCAACCGTTGATGACAACATACCCAGGTACACATGAACAAACACTCACTCTCATACTCTCATTGTTTTTTTCAGCCTCACCAACAGTCGGTCTCTTCTTAAAACATTGATTTGCATTGAAAACTGTGAATTATTCATGGCTCCCTGGCTCTTATTTGACTTGGTTGAGGAAATCAATAGCAGATTAAATGAACTGCTCACATGGAGATTTATTGCAGTGTGGTACAGACATTAGGCTTATACCACACCTATAGAAAGACTCCACCTATTTACATAAACACACACACAGAAAGCTTTAGCTTTATTGCTTCATTGTGTAATTAGAAACTTACTTTTGACAGACGATGTCAGGACGTGTTTGGAAATAGTGTAATAAATGATTCAACAGCAGACATCTCAGCCACCAGAGGTTGTGCCACAGTTCTTTGGCTGGGTTATCACTCTGAAACCTTAGTTGGTTCGTGCTGTAGTGGGTATTTCACTAATGCAAAGACACAAACATATATAAACACAGTAAATCTGTCAGATTAGCTTAAGCCCTGTAGCAGCGTGCAGTAACAGGTACACAGTTAGAGCATGGCCACAGTTTGGGTCTCAGTTAAACCTGCTCTCCTCGGTAAAAACACATATTGTTCTCGTTTAGCTGCAACCTGGTTCTCACCCTGCTCCCCCTGCACCATCATTTTGCCACTGAATAATTCTCTCCCTGATCTGGCAGCATGGAGATCTGTGATCCCAGGAATAACATCACCATGTGTCCACTGTGCGACCGAGCATGCAGCTACTGGAAGCTTGTGACGGCATGTGGTACGGCCCGAGCCAGCCACCTGTTCGATAACCCAGCCACCGTCTTCTTCTCCATCTTCATGGCCCTGTGGGGTAAGACAAACACTCATCCAGTCAGCAGACAAAGAGTCCAGCAGACGACACGCTGGGTGTGGTCTGTGCAGCGTCATGTCACTGGAAACAGTTAACGGACAATTATTTGATCCATTAAGTGGAGTTTTTCAGACACCTCACCTCAGGCATTAATAAAAGCTACAGTCCAAGCCCACGATGGCAGCTCCTGAGTAAACACTGAGTCGGACCTCCTCTGATGTTCTGCCAAACCACGCTGCCATCTGTTAGCAGCAGCAGGGCTTCAGACCAGGGAGGTGTTATGTGTTCAGATGAAGCTGATGTCTGACAGAGTCACAGCCTGACAGCCATCTGGGATTCACCTACTGTGGGCGTGATGTGGCAGACGAGCACTCAACTATACACCTCCATCCTGTATTTAGCATCAGCAACGTAGCCTCTTGCTTGTTTCCTCCTCTTTCTTCCTCAAAAGGAAATGGTAATTAGTTTGTTGAGTGTTTGAAATGATCACATACTGTACACAGTATGTACGTGGACATGATTTATCTTTGTCTTCTGGCCATTAGACCTAGAAGCCCTCATTTATCAATCTGACACAGGAACTGGCGCTGATCTTGTTGCAGAAACAAGCTCATGACAGGGCTCATGTGTGATCTGCTTATGATAAATGTGGCGGCTGAAAACAATCGTTCTATGAATAACATGGCCCTGAATATTTGCGGTTCAGCCGGCCTGACCTACAGGTTTACAACATGGAGAGACGCTTTACGGTAAAAAGAGACTTCAGTCGACAGCGTTTTACACATTTCATTTAAACATCCTTCATTTTTATCAAACTTAAGTAATCCATGATATCCACTTTGAGAAGCCCCTTTTAGAAGCCTGAACCTGAACCTGTCACAGACTGAGGAGAGAGTGGAGCTTTTACCGGGTCTGCTTCATTTTATGAAGCGTTCTTTCTGTATGTTCATGTTTAAATATAGAAAAGCAGAATACGCACTCGTTGAAGAAGTTCCAGTCTTGCACACAGTGACAGGATCTTCATGCCTGGAAACAAACTCCCAGCAGCGTCATTCAACTTGTGTCTCTTTTAAAGCGACAGTGTCCAACAATAATGGCGTGGGGATGTATTGACATAATAAAAGACAGAGATTTGTCGATCTGTACGCCAACACTGCAGTCATCAAGCTGGGCATACAGTGAGATTAGTCACAACAGAAGTCAGTTATATGAGACAGGAATCAAATAATCTATCAGGTTTTGAATAGTGATGAAAACATGACACCCTGACCTGAGCTGTCCAGTCTGTGTCACCATCAGTACAGAGAGTGTTCAGTCAGATAAAACACCTGATCAAGCCCTCCCTTCATGTCCAAACTTCATGTCCAAACTTCATGTCCAAACTTCATGTCCAAACTTCATGTCCAAACTTCATGTCCAAACTTCATGTCCAAACTTCATGTCCAAACTTCATGTCCAAACTTCATGTCACTTTTATCTACAGATGTGTCTGTACTGAGTCTGCTTTATGTTCTTGTTTTTGTGCAGCGGTTCTCTTCATGGAGCACTGGAAGAGGCGACAGATGCGGCTCAACTATACCTGGGACCTGACGGGCTTCGGAGAGGAGGAGGAGGTGAGATAAATCACATCATGTATCTGGGAATAATCAGCCAATCAGTCATTGTTTATACAGCACCACATCGTAACTAACGTTATTTAAAAACACTTAAAAGCATGAACAGGTCTACACCTGTTTATGCAGATGGCATTTTATTTTAGAGACCAAACACCAAGATAAGATGAGGAGTTTTAGCTCATCCTAACCCACCATGAAAACAGAACTTTACAGCATTCACCAAGCTTACCAGGTTTGGAAAACAATCTGCCTGGAGCTGTGTTCAGGAGTACACAGCTTTAACCTTTACACACTGCAAATTATTCTGCACCGAAGATTAAAACTCTGAGACTTAGACATGTTAGATGTCTTACCTCATTTTACATTTCTTAATTTGTTTTCAAACTTTCAGTTCCCCCTCTAACCTTGAATTTACCAACAACTTGTTTTTTCTGACTCAATAAGTCCAAAACCTGAAATGAGCTAAACTGATCTTCTCATCAGAAGTCTCTTCAACAAAACTTGTTTCAAGATTCACCAGCACACCCAACTTGCTTGATTTAAGACTAAGCATAAAAAATCAGAAGGAAATTGATTTTAAATCCTGATACTGTTACACTTCCTGAGACCTATTTAGAAATTTAACAATATTACAAAAATGATCAATTTTTGGCACAAACACACCTTCTTTAAAACAACAAAAAAAATCTTTAAATGCACTTCTCTTTAGCAGAGTCACTTTTTATATAATTAGTTTTATGTTTCTTATCCCCAGGCATTTATTTGCTAAATTTGATAGTGAAGAGAGAGTGCATCTAGACTTTTTGTTTATATTCAGTGTATTTCACTTATTAATTTACTTCAGGAGGTTCATTTCCAAAGAATTTAATTTAAAAAGGACCATTAACTCCTTTTTTTAACACTTGAGTACTCATCAAGGCTCACTCATTTTAAGATTTCTTCTCAAAAAAAGTAAACTCACTGCACAGACAGATAATTTAACTAGTTTTAAAAGTTTTCTTATTAAATTTGTTGTATTTATCTCGTCTTTGAGAACCTCTTTTGCAGTGCACCATTTCAGTGGTTTGCAAAGCTTTAGCCAGAAGCCTGTTAGCTTAGCATTAAGACTGGAAGAAGGAGGAACAATGACACGCTGGGCACTCGCACAGTTTCCTAGGGAGTGGAAATGATGAGCAGTGATTTACTCTCTGTTTAAATCCACTCTGAAAGTGACACAGCAGGCTGGCAACTGTAACAATGCCAGGCTCTATGATTTAATAAGGTCAGAGAAACACATCATGTTTTTAAGCTGAGCTCAGAGTGTCACAGTTCAAACTGTAAGAGACGGTTGAGCTGGAATAATATTTTGAAATCCCAAAGTGAGGAAAAACCTGTCTGCTTGGATCCTCCCACCTCAAACCTCCCGACGTGAATCCTCCTCCAGCGGATCCCTGAGCATCCCTCTTTGTTAGTGCAGAGTCCAGAAACTTCTCCAAACTCAGGCCACCTCTGAGCACAGTCACAGTGATGAGGCCGGCGTGGGGCCACAGGTCATGGTATGCAGATGAAGAGCGCCTCCTCTGTCTTTTGTTGGTGCCGTGGAGCTCTGTAGTGAGTCAGCCTTCAGCAAAATGTTCCCACGCAAACAGCACAGCCTCAGACATCTGCAGCCAGTCTCCGCTCAGCCTGATCGTGATGGGTTTTCAGTTTTGATCTGTTTCTTTGTGACTCTCATCTTGACAGGGATGTGTTTGGAGGAGACAATAAGTGCTGACTGACGTGTTCTCCTCCTGTTTCTGTGTGTGTGTGTGTTTTACAGGAGGAACACGAGGTTTGGGTCCTTCTCATGTTTAACTTCTCTCTCTCTGACAGGCTGGTCCTGCATCCGCTAACACTAACTCTTCTCCCTCCCGTCGCCTAACCGTGGGCCTCAGGTGTCCTCGCTCTGCAGCTTCCCCGTCTCTTTGGTGCACTAACGTGTTTTCACTCTTCTCTCTCTGAAGCTGTGAGGCTCTCAACACCTTACCATCGCTGTTGTTTGTGTCGACTGAAAACAGCAGAGCTGACAGGACAGTTGGTTGACTCATAGCTTCTTTTCTCTTGTCTTCTTTTCTGTGAAACATTTTTCCTGTTAAACAGAGACAACTGTGCCCTCCACACCCAGAACACAGGCAGCCTACACACTTTATAGTCAAGTCAAATATTTACCTTCATCTTAGTGCGATGGAGGACGAGCTGCAAAATATAAATGTGGCAACTTTTAGAGCAGCTCATCCCAGACTCATTTAGTCCCTTTTCTTGGATGTTTTCTGCTCCAGCTCTTTTACACCGGCCTGAGAGGTAACGGCCCAGTACGAGATCAGTCAAAAGGACTCCTTCCCTCCTGTTCAAACACTTCTTCAAAGAGCCGTGCATGCCCCGAATAGTTTACAGCTCGCTTCGAGCCCGTACGGAGCCCACATGGACATGTTGGCACACAAGACACAGATATGTCAAACCAATAAATCTCACAGGAGCCTGAAAATATGCTCCTCCCAAAACTTCAGACCAAGAGCTGGGCTCTGTATGCACGTTCAGTCACTGAAAAAATGGGGGCCATTAGTCCTAATGTTCTATTATGAAACGGCCCATTTGGCTGGAGTGTTAGCTGGATGCAGGACTGCAAATCGCTGGCCGATTAACCATGAAAGTGAGGCAGGTGCAGAGCGTCATGTGTTGGGGGAACCTCCTGGAAAACTCCATCAAACAAATCAGCAATGAAGATGATGAGAGGTAACAGTGTCATTGAACAAAGATCAAGAAAAACACTTTTCAGAGGAATAAATGGAGATTTGATTACAGGAATAAAGAATGAACAAACAGCTGTTATCAGTGAGTCAATCAGATATCAAACAAAGAGAAAGAGAAAGTTTGGATTAAGATTTTGAACAGAGTAAATGTGTGTGGTGTTTGCGAGCTCACAGGAGAAGATCTCAGAAATAAAATAAGCTTAATGGAAACTGCTCTGTGGAACTAGCACCACAGCAATGCCCCAATAACACCATGAATAACTCTACCATCAACTGTTTGATCAACTCCAACATTTCACCGCACACACCTTGAAGGACCCACACGCATTAAAGCAAAGAGCAAATCTAACCAACAAAACTGGAGCAGGGTTTGGGGTTTTCAGGAGTCAGCAGGTGGATGGTCCTAACATGCTGCAGTAAAGAAGTCTCTTCCTTCCAAAGGTCGCCTGCTGACGAATCAATCTGCTCGAGACTGACAATGCTCAACAGACTTTCAGGATCAGATGATGAACACTCTGAGCGTCTGACGTAATGTGAGCTGCTGCTGGGATATTCACTACAAAAAAGTCAAACACACCAAGAGGGAAGTCCATCCAAACATCAGCTCTACCTCTTCTCCCTTTCAGGCTCGTGGGGAGCCAGACAAGCACTCAGACTTACGGGACATTCAGAGTGATCAGTCAACCTGATGAGCATGTTCTTGTGACTGTGGGAGGAATCTGGAGAAAACACACATGTGCTGGGAAACTCCTCACTGAAAGTATCCCTGCCCTGCCCAGGGAATCTAACCAGGAACCTCTTTACTGTGAGGAAACAGCACTAACCACTGCCCCACTGTGCAGCCCACAGGACTGAATTATGGGAACATATAAGTTTAAGATGCAAGAGATGGTCTTTAATGATGAGCTCTAACATGCACTGATAACAGGAGAAAGAAAGCTGCATGAAAACTTCTGATTAAATGTGAAACTAGGTAAAAATGACTGAAGTCTGAGAGTGCAGAGTGTGAGTGTGGCAAGTCTGTTGTCTCTGTTGGGTCCGTCTGTTTTCTCTCCGTCTCCATCTCTGAATGTTCTCTGAACCCTCAGGCTCAAAGACGGCGTCTAACCCTCGGCCCTGTCTCTCTGTGATGCTGTTTCCTCTGAGTACACGGCTCCTCTGTGCTCCTCTTTGCTTTCTAAAGACTGCTTCTCAGTGACACATCGCTACACTGTCTGTTCACACACACTCACACACACCTCTGACCATCAGTGACTGTGGGACGGAAACGTTTGTCTGGTTTTACTCACCATGAAAGGATTCTTTGAAACATTCAGATGTCATAGTGAAACTTAGGGAGACAAAGACTCGCGCACAGAGCAGCTTGAGTTTTACGTGACGTTCATACTCGCCCTCTCACCCAGTCAGATGATTATCAGGCTTCGTGTGTCCACGGCAGGCTCACAAACACACACAGGTTACAGCTGTCCTCTACAGTATCCAGCAGAGCAGCAGGTGTGTCAGGGCTGAGCTGTGTTTGATATCAGTGAACCCTGATTCAACAGGCCGCACAGTGGGACCTTCATGTTTATCTGTGTCCAGCTTTTGATGAAACCTCTAACAGGATGTGACTTCATATTCCTCATGTCAGAGCGGACCGCTGGATGACCCTCTGACCTCCTCTTCTCATGGGCTATCCCCACACGAAAAACATGACTTTTTGTTTTTATGACTTTACATTTCCTTCAATATCTACTGTACACACAAGGTCCAGACAGAATCTACAGGTCAGTGCTGAAAAACCACATCATCCCGCCTCACTATCCTCTCAGTCCTTTCACAGTGGGTCCAGTACTTCTCTCTTTTCTGCTCACAGCGCTGCTCACTGACTTGAACAAACATTTTTTTCTCTAACGGTTAAATAAACCTCGTCCTCCTGCGCCGTAACATGCCACCGCCGTGTTTCTAAAGCTGCAGCATGTGAACTCCTCTCTTCTCCTACAGGACCACAACCGAGCAGAGTACGAGTTCAGGGTCATGCAGAAGAGGATGAGGCAGGAGCAGTCCACCCCAAAGGTAAAGTTTATTATGACCGGTGTGTTTAACCTGTCGACCTGTCAGTTAGGCTGCCCACTAAACTGCCCACACAACGTCTGATTTTGGTCTCCTGAAGGTGTCACTCCACACTGTGAAATGCATTTGTTGCTCTGACATCTTATTTTAAGTCAGGATGACCAAAGATTACTGAAGTTGTTGTGATTACACAGAATTATCAGTTGGCATCATCTACTAAAAAATATGTTTCAACTTAAAAATCTGTGTCCACATGAATCAGAAATGCATGGCAACTGAAGGGATTTGAGTGGAAGTGGGAATAAAACACGCTTATGTCATCACCTTTCTATGAGTGTTACCCAAGTGCATTATGGGCACCTTTAGAGTTCACCTTCTTTTTTTTATTTGTAAGTTGTTAGGTTGTTTAAGCCATTGACTATTGTCAATCAATTTCATTTGAGTGAATGACTGTTTGTATCTATTAATGGGCAACATTAAAATAAATAAAGTACACTGTACACTGTCAGAAGTAACTGTATATTTACATAGAAATTTCAACGGTAAAAACCTGTTTTGTTCAAATACAGTGCTGCAAAAAGTTACTCTGAAAAATAACAGTAAAATGCTGGAAAACCTGCTGTGGGTAGTTTACATCAAAGAGGGGGTGGGGCACAGGCAGGTCTGTGCTCCACTGCACAGCCTGGCTCTCTGTGCTGATCTGACAAACAGACACTCAAAGGACGTCCTTTCAAAGTCATTTTTGGACATATAATTTTAATCTTTAGTTTTGCTTAAAGTAATATTTTGTTTGCTGGTTTACATTTCCTGTTTTCTACTCTAAAATGGTAATTATTTTTATTTTTATTTTCATCCTGTAGCTTCATTTGGCTCAGCCAGTTTTGAAGTAGAAATGTAAAACACGTTTACAGTTACCATCTGCTGCTGAGAAAATCAAATGAAGCTACAGAGCCAACTTCAGAAACTAAGCTACAGTTAATCACAGAAACTAGCTGTGACCAAGGGCGTAGGTTTGCATAGGGACGGTAGGGACATAACACTACCAACTTTTCAGGAGGCACAAATTGTCCCCACCAACTTTTAAGCAACTTTTTGCATTATATAATGAGTTCAGTTGTATAGGGAATTTAGATTGTCTTCCCATATGTTGTAAGGATAGAATTGACCCTACCGTTATTAAGTGAACTATTTGCATAATGTTCAGACTTAAATTTACCCCTTTTCACTCACTGAATGAGCCGGTCCATTTTTTTTTCCTCAAACGCACGTTAGATTGGCTAATGACTCCCCCCCACCGACACACACACACACACACACACGCACACTCACTCAGCCCCGACAGAAATACGTGTCGACAACATGCCGCCTCCTTCGCAGAGGAGGGATATTAGAAGTTTTTTTCGGCCAGCAGCAGCCACTGTAAGTAATGTAAAAAGACGTCAGTGTTTTGGAGGTGGGGAACACACCACTAAATTTGCTACTGAAAGTACGACCTGCATCAGTTAGCAAACTGCGCATGCGCAGTACTCTCTAGAGCGCTGATTCCTTTCTTTGAGGGGCAAGCGTAAACAAAGTCTTCGTCAGTTCAGAGGTCATTACAGCCACACAGCGCTGTCTGGAGTGACACAGACTTCAGCAGATCATCGATATCTAACCCAGAGCGGCCTGGAATGTTGGTGAAAAACATGAGTTTTTGAACGATTAATGCAGTTCTAGGAGCGGTGCTGACTATGAGTTTGGCTGTGCTTGTGGACAAAAGCAGTAGTGTTTTACCTGAAGGAAGGCTCCATTTTTATTTATTTTTGTTATTCTCTAAGACGTTTTTTCAGTTATATTTAATTTATTTATAAGACAGACAATGTTGAGTGGTTTAAGACAAATGTTTATTTTTGCAGTCAGTGAAGAGATTATTAACAAGTTTGTACTGTGTATGTTAATATAATTTAATGTTGTGTTCAAATATTGCAATTTAGATTCAATTAATTAGGTTCATATTTGTGAGAAATGTAGCCCTGACCCCCGTTCACCCAATCTGTTTGGTCTTATTAATGTCCTGTCCCCAGCAAAAAGTGTACATGCAGGTTATGCTGTTATATTGTCCCTACCAATGTTGAGACCAAACCTACGCCCTTGGCTGTGACAATGGCTCAGTCCATGGAGAATTGGCTTTGAGACTGGAGGGATGCTGGTACAAATCCTGGCATGGACAAACATTTATTTATTATTTTCAGGTAGCTCTAAGACAGAGGTACTGTGGACGTCATAAATGGATGTTCAGTAGACATCATCCGGAGTGATAGTCTACACCTTCAGGAGCCCAAAGTTAGACGTCCAAAATGGCGTTGGGAGGACGTCCTTTGAACGTCTCTTTGCTCACTGGGTACTTGTTTAGGCAGGCCATCCTTTGACCCTGTCAAGGTGCTTTTTCATGAAATTTTGCTGCCACTTTGTGAGTGTGTGTGTGTTTGTTTGAACTGTTTGCTTGTTTGTATGCAACAATGACTGCTGATTTAATTCTGTAAAGCACTGTGTGCCTAACCTGACACACCAGACGAACAGTTTCATATATCCGCCACGGAAATATTTCACTAGTCCATCTGGGTAGCAGCTCCAGATTTGTTTTCAGAGGCAGGCCTTTACAAAAAATCAGCAGCTGGTGATTGGATGACCGCTCTGATTGACACACTGACCACAGACCAATCCACATGAAGCCACGGTGTGGCGTAGCTTATGTTTTCCGCTGCTGAGAAACAATAGGCGAACAACTACAGGAACACGAGAAACAGTTGTGAAAAAGGCGTTAGACGACAGCTTCCGTTTTTATAAATTTAACTTAAGAATCAAAGGAACGCTGACAAGTACAAAAGTCTGTTGACGTCACGTCTGCTTGTCACTTCCACTGCTACCACTGCACCCACAGCTCCCGCCTCTCTTCCCTGACTGGGCCGGTCAGAATTAGCCGAGTGAATTTGTTGATCAGCTGAGCCTGGCAAGATGGATCTGCAGGATTTCAGAAACTGAATCAGACAGGTCCATCTGCTCTGCAAGGTTACTGTGTGAGTGAAAGGTGCAGTAAAATAAATGTGACTTCCTTCCTTTATCATTTAACACAGTGAGAGCTGGAAACTTCGCTCAGCGACTTTCTGCTTCCACTTGTCATTTTGCACCCAGGCTGCAACCTCTGGTCTATAAAAATACGAAGCCACTGCAGAAATGTAAAAACCTGCAGTTCCTCCAGTGTCCACTTGAGGCCGTCTGCATAAACCACATACACACTCACACAGAAATCTGATTTTTACAGCAGGAATTAACATGTTTACAGCCTGGTTCAAAAAGTGAGTTTGGTCTGAATAGATTGTTTCTCTACCAGCACTACCAGAGGATTTGTTAAGTTTAGCTTGTTGCACAGCTGGATTGAGGTCTGCATCAAGGGATAAATATGTCAGCATGATGTGAGTTGACTGTCAAAGCCAACATAAACATAAACACTCCTTATTTACTGTTCATCTCACTGTTGGAGCTGCTGTTAGGGTGAGGGTTGTAGGAATCTTTTAGTACAATGTTTGAAACAAGTCTGAGTAAAAAGAAGTGACGTCCTGACATCTCTCAGATGAGTCAGGCATGTTCCTGGGATTATCATCCCTTGGCTTTTTTGTCTCGCACCAAGGTCACATCTCCTATACACAAGAACACACACACACACATGAGGAAATGCACACAGTTGCCTCGACTCTCTGACCCAATTCTCAGTAGACTTGAATGTGACATGATCGCTCAGGGCAGAATTAGCTGTGCTCTGCTGCAGCCATGTACTGCCCTGTGTGTGTGTGTGTGTGTGTGTGTGTGTGTGTGTGTGTGTGTGTGTGTGTGTGTGTGTGTGTGTGTGTGTGTGTGTGTGTGTGTGTGCATCTGTGTGCCTGGAGCATGAGAGGCTGCTGCAGACAGAGAAATAACACACACATCAGCACACCCTCAAATCCAAACAGCAAGAGACGTCACTCTGCTTTCAGTCATGTTTTATACTTTGTGATCTACACTCAAAACACGATGCTAATGTGTGTGTGTGTGTGTGTGTGTGTGTGTGTGTGTGTGTGTGTATGTGTGTGTGTGTGTGTGTGTGTGTGTGTGTGTGTGTGTGTGTGTGTGTGTGTGTGTGTGTGTGTGTGTGTGTGTTTGTGTGTGTGTGTGTGTGTGTGTGTGTATGTGTGTGTGTGTGTGTGTGTGTGTGTGTGTGTGTGTGTGTGTGTGTGTGTGTGTTCCAGGAGGAGAAGGTGAAGCTGACATGCACAGACAGAATGCTGGCGTACCTGACCACTGTGGTCATGATGTGTTTCATGGTGAGTCCCCCTGCACTGTTACATCATCACTCCTTCTATTTCTAACACACGTTTGACATTTGGAGGGAAAATATGTAAATAAATTCCCCTGAACCGACCGCAGACTCAGACAACACGCAGAAGAGCAGGGGGAATTTTAAATCTATATCACTTTGACCCAACAACAGTAAATATGACAAAACAAGCCCCATGACACATTATTATTATAATTATTATTATTATTATTATTATTATTATTATTATTATTATGTGGTACGTTTGGCTGTTTTATAAAACAAATATTAAAGATTCTCCATCTGTTATTGCTGTTTCCTGTAAAAAAGGTTGGCTGGTGTTGTGTCTGTGTTGAATCAGCATGTTTGAAGTCAAACTTTGAGCGCTAATGAGGCTGCCCTGCTTCCCACTCACTGCTCATAGATCTGTTAAAAATTTTAATTACTTGCAGATGTTCAAAGCCCATCTCATTAAAAGATGTAAAATAATTCCTATTTTTGAATGAAATTAGAAAGATTTTTTACAGTGTGAGGCTTTGAATCCAATCACAGTTTATAATGAAGAAAACAAAACAACTTGAAGCTGAGTTTGGTGTTGGAGAAAGTAAACATTTAGTTTCAAGCACGAAGCAGAATGAAGAAGTTCATTTTTCTTTCTGAAGCAGGCGACTTCCACTTTTACAAACCTTCCTTTCTATTTTCTTTTCTTTAATCGTACATGTATGTGCAATCACATCTGAAGTGTCAATGCTTTATCTAACAGTCCTGTCAGTGTGTTTCCACCAGCCCTCATGTTTCTGTCAGATTATCACCTGTCTACTCCTCACCTTCAGATCGCTGTGACCTTCGCCATAGTCTTCGGGGTCATCCTGTACCGCATCAGCATCAAGGCAGCTCTGCACATGAGCAGCTACCCCGCAGCTCGCTCCAACATCAGGGCCACCGTCAAAACCACCGCCGCCATCATCAACCTCATCGTCATCATCATCTTGGACGAGATCTACGCCGCCATCGCCCGCTGGCTCACCACACTGGGTGAGGGTTATTAACAGTCAAGACGGATGCTCTGACACAATCCCTCTCATCAAAGTCTGGGTCTTTGTTCTGAGGAGGGATTTCCAACATGAGGTTGACTGATAATGACCCGTCAGTCTCCAGCTGTTGATGAGATCCCGTGAGGCTGTGATGGTTCTGACCTCTGACGTTCAGCTTCAGCTTCGTGGTGGTTTGAAGACATTCTCTGTATCTGTGCTGTATCTCCTGACGACACTGACTGCTCTGTTACTGTGATGCTTTGTACTCAGTCCATCACAGATTGACTTTTATTGGCTGTGGAACCAGACTGCTGATGCTTTCTGTCATGATCTGACAGCTCGCTTGTGATGCTTCAGGATAAAATGATGAGTGAGTGAGATAATGAAGTCACATCAGATTTCATCTCTTTTGCAGAGGTCCCAAAGACAGACAAGAGCTTTGAAGAGCGCCTCATCTTTAAGACTTTTATTTTGAAGTTTGTCAATGCCTTCACGCCCATCGTCTATCTGGCTTTCTTCAGGGGAAGGTAAATGCTCACCTCTCAGTCTTTACGCTCACCATGGTTTTTATAACTCCCTCTGTCTGACCTCGTGTCTGTACTTTGATGTGTTTGACTGACAGGCTTGTTGGCCGGCCGGGAAACTACCTGTATGTTGTTGGATCGTACAGAATGGAGGAGGTAATTAATAAATTCAGATTTATTCATTTATTCTAGATAAACTCTGCTGTTATTTAGCATTTACGATCACCACAGACAGGTCAGACTTAAAGCAGCTCAGTCTGTTTTTGTCACCATGTTTCCACTGACTAGATTACAGTAAAGGGCCATTTCACCAAATTGATGCCATTTGCATACCCAGGTTATACAGTCTATAAATGCCTGATAAAATGATCAGTAAAGCTCATTGGTATGATTTCACATTAAAGTGATACTCCGGGATGGAACAAGTTGGGTCCTATCACAAGGTTTAGGGCAGAAATTACCCCTACAGCAGTGTTTTTGTGCAGCAGAAGCCCAGAGTGCACGCGCCACACACCCCCTCCCTGCTCGTCTGCCAGTTTCCTCCTCCCACCAAAAACTCTGATATTGGCCTGCATTCACGCTTTATGAAGAGAATTTTCAGCGCCTTACTTTCACACAAAAACACTGCAAAATAAGGCTCTAGTTCTCATCGTGTCTGTTCGTCCTGACAGACTACCTGCGTTTGTTTATATCTGGCACGCCGTGTGCGCGGACTGATACACTAAGCGCCTCGTAGCCAGCTGTGGCTCTGAAGTGGAGGTAGCGCTGTTTTACGAGAACTAGAGCATTATTTAGCGGTGTTTTTGTGTGAAAGTAACGCGCTGAAAATTCTCTAAATAGAGTGTGAATGCAGACCCATATCAGGCTTTTTCGGTGGGAGTCCGTTTATTTGTGTTTTTGGTCAAGTAAAATATGTCCCCGTCTGAGTGCAGAGGAAACCGGCAGAGGAGCAGGGAGGGGGTGTTTGGTGGGAGCGCTCTGGGCTTCTGCTGCACACAAACACTGCTGTAGGGGTAATTTCTGCCCTAAACCTTGTGATAGGACCCAACTTGTTCCATCCCGGAGTATCAGCTGAAAAAAATGATATTTAAAATACCAATTTAAACTACCTTTAACACTGGAAAAACAGCACTTGTTTCCTGTCCCTGCTTCTTAAAATAAGATTTTTACCATCAGATAAAATTATTAAACTCCTTTAGAGAGGTAATATTTTTACATGTTTATGTAACTCCATATCTTAGCTATGCTTTAAGTTTTTTTTTTTTTTTAATAAAAAAAAACAATATTTTTATTATTTTATTGTTTTAAGACAAAAACATTTGTTTAGTTTTGTGTTTGTGTCGTTATAGATAAAGCTGCTGTGATCAGTGTCATTTTACTGAAAAATCAACCTGCTTTTATGATTTCATGTACAAATTCTGGAGAAATTTTGTAAAATACATTAAATGAAATGGTGTCTTTATAACTTCCCCACCTGAGTCTCCATCAAAAGAAGTCTGTTTCCAGGGATGATGTTATTTAGTCTGGATCCCTCCTCTCTGTTGTCTCTCTAAGCCCCGCCTCCCGTGGCGCTCTGCTGCGGGCTCTAAGCCGCCGTCTCTGTCTCTCCCTGCAGTGTGCCCACGCAGGTTGCCTCATGGAGCTGTGCATCCAGTTGTGCATCACCATGCTGGGCAAGCAGCTCATCCAGAACAACCTGTTTGAGATCGGCATACCGTGAGTGCAGAACACACAGACAGACACACACTGTGAGGCATGCTGTCTATGGCGCTCATACACAGAGGAGACACACACACACACACACACACACACACACACACACACACACACACACACACACACACACACACACACACACACACACACACACACACACACACAGGCTGAGCAGCAGGTCAGGTCATAGTGTCAGGGTTCAGCAGCCTGCAGAGCAAATAGTGCACACCTGCTCTGTGCTGGTGTGAATCTCAGACACTGTTACCTGTGAACACAATGCTGGACTCAGTTAACCTCCCTTCTGATGCTAACAGTCAGCCTGGCTCTTTTCCCTTTTTATCAGTAAATGTGTCAAAAATGTGTTTTGATTAAATTCTTTTGCCCCTTTTTTCAGGACAAATTCAACTTTCAAAATCATTTTTATGTTTTGGATGTTTTAATTTGTGTGAAATGACAAATAAATAAAAAACAGACGTGAATATTTATCAAGTCTTCTCCTTATAAAAACTGTAGATGAGCAGGTCTAAAGGTTTTCAGATGACAGAAATTAACTTTCCACTATAATACAACAACACAAGCTCTGTAACAGTTTGATAAAAATTCGATTATGACTCACATTTTTTTCATATGAAAAATCAAGTTGGTATATAGGACAGTAAAGATAGATAAGCAGTTTGAAACAAAGCCAATGAGAAAAAGATTGCATTGGCTATTGGAAATAATTAGTTCAATAAGTCTTGGCATAAATACCTAGTGTATACAAACTGTTTCCTTACTGTGTTTGGGACGGTGACACACTCCCAGTCTCCTCCTGTACCTCCATCTGCTCTTCCTCCTCCAGCAATCCAGCAGGAGCTCTCCTCTTCCTCGTAGATCTCTGTACCATGTACACCACCACTAACACTATTTATAAAACAGCGCCTGATTAAATATTTCAATCTCATCAGTGGAGTGGGACCTCCTGTTGAGTCTGTGACTCTGGCTGTCCATCAGTCATGTGGCTTGTTGGACTGAACACACAGCCGGTGTGAGCTGACAAACACAGTCAACACGCCACAGAGGGGAGCTGGACTGCAGACATAACTGGTGTATTTTAGGTGTAACAATGTAGTGTAGGTCATTTTCTGGCGACAGCATCTAGTCTTAAAGGGTTAACCTGTAGTTTTTACCCCTTCTTTTATCTTGACTGGAAACTGCTGGGGGTTAGTGGCTTGCTGAGGTCCTACTCCATATGACATCACGTCCTGCCCGACTATAACTCATCAAATCCAGAAATGCTGAATACTCATTCATGCATCAATCAGTTGAGTTTTTTTTTATTTTTGGAGTGCAAAAGCAGTTTTTCAAACATCAATCCACCGTGAGCTCAACACATGAGTAGAAAAGGAAACACATCTTCTTTCATCAGGCAGAAACCTGGAGCAGAGCCAGAGATACTGTTAGCATGAATAAATATGCATGAAGCTGAATGGGTCAATCAGGAAGGATGGAGGAGGAGAGGGGGAGATACAGATGCTGAGATACTTCAGGTGCTTTTTCATCAAAGGTTCCTGGAACTACTCTTCCAGGAACTGGATGGCTTCTGTGGCCAAAATAAAAGTAATTGCAAGCCACCACCAGACCAATAGAGGGCAGTAAGACAACACTGAAGGCCAATCAGCAAAATTGACACCATAGAAGAAGAGTTCTGTCATTCATGTGTCCCTTTTGTGGTCCAGGGGAGGGTGGAAGGACGTTTTGTTGTCACATAAAAAATGTCAACTGAGTCAGAGACAGGAATCACGAGCACCAGTCCTTAGACCAAACCTCAAATCTCCAGATAAATCTACGCTGACTCACAGAAGCACGCTTGGAGCAGTCATTTACTCTCTGATTGTTTGGGTTAAAGCTTCAACACGTCTGATGTCTTGTGTTGCAGAAAGCTGAAGAAACTGCTGCGGCAGAGGAAGTCAGAGCTGGACTCGAAGGAACAGGAGGAGCTGAACAAGTCAATGCTTCGCCACGAGAAAGACCACATCCTGGGTCCATTTGTTGGCCTCAGCCCAGAGTACATGGAGATGAGTGAGTCTCACACACACACACACACACACACACACACACACACACACACACACACACATAGAGCCAGCATGGCCTGCTCTTTTCAGTCATGGAGTGGTGAGTGATTCTCTTCATGAGCGGCCTGCGGTCTGATCCTTCTCCTGCTCGTCCTGCATACGTCCTTCATCTCCTCGTGGTCTGTGAGAGTGTTGTCTGCACCCTGCTAACCTCTGCACAACAAGTCAAACACATTAATGCTCAGCTCCTGTAAAGGCTTCTTACTGTTGCTGCCACAGTAGACCTCTGCAAATGCCACCTCTTTCAGCAGCGTGCAGGAAACCTGCAAACATCTCCCTCTGATAAATGCAGGAGAATGCAAATTAACCCACACGCTGAGGGATCTTGACCTTGAGCTTCATGAAAATCCAATTCATGGTAGAGCGTCAGCAGTCATGTGGAAACAGATCACGCATGGCGTCCTCCAGAGGTCTCTGTGCATGTGCGTTAAGTAAAGATACATAAATTACAGGCTCTGGATTTTATTGCATCTGCTCAGAGATTACGGTTATTGCAGTTGGGTAATTTCTCTTTGGAGATCTGAATTATTAAGCAGTTGATCCGTGGGTCCCAGCTGAGCGGGGAAGATCTGGAACGGCTCAACAAGGCTTATTATCCTGTTACCAAACATCTCAGTGCTCCTGAGAGAGAATTAAAGCCACCTCCAGCTGAACGCTCGATTTCTTTATCTCTCTTTGACCAATGATGAGCCTGGAGGAAGGTTTCTGAAGCAGCTGCTGATTGTTGAATGAGCACTGAGCGTTTCCAGTCTCTGCTCTGCCTCCAGTCTGGAGGCGGTCAAGGTGACGGTGTGGTCGGGAATATCCAGCCACCTCTCCTCCATCTTATTCAGCAGAGATCTCACGGTGAGGACATGTGGCTCAGAAAGCCTCTGCCATCTCTTCCCTCATGGCTTTGGCCTCATGTGTATCACTGTGCGTCTCAAACAGGGCTTCACATTAAACTTTCTCACTAGCCACTGCAGCCAGTGGTTTCTCAGAGTTACTATTCACTCAACATTTTCACTAGCCACAATTTGTTGTTGCATAATTATGTTATATGTGATTAAAGCTGACGAAGACATGCTACGGTTCACTTGAACTTGATTTAAAACCTTTTTTAGATGTGAATGACCCCTGTGCACACTCAAATCAAGACAACATCCATGTTTCATGCTACAGGTCATTATCAGGTGTTAGCTCTGATAAGGTTGTGCTTCTTTTTATGGAAACATGCCTTCTGTAAAGACAAAGTCATAAAATCAGTAATTTATTATTGCATGTAACTAAAGAAGTGAAGGGGTATAGGAGATCGAAAGGATCAAAACTTTAAGAATTAATTTAATTAATTTTGGGATTAACTTTTCTAAATTAATCATGTATAATTAGTTATCAATAAGTTTACTGTATCTGTAGATGCTTCAGGTATAAAGAACTGTGAGTCTGCCATTTGGTGTGTGTTTGAACTCCAGCCACATGCTGTCGTCCATCAGGCCACCATGGACCACAGAAAACACTCAGTGACAGATTTTACTGTTTCCTTTGAATTTGTTTTGCTGACTCTGTCAAGCCAGTCATTTGTATTTTTCCTCTCATGTCTGTGTTTTTGCATCCTTGTGATTTCAATGTGAAAAACAGTGAAAAACAGATTCACAACTCCCTCCATCCACACGTCCAGAGAGGGAAAAACATCCTTCACCATCAACCTCAAAAGATAAAACCAGAGAAACATCTGACATGTAAGCTCACAAAGCACGTGTTAGAGAGAAACTCTGCTGAAAGGCTTCCTTACACATTAACTATTGATCAGATGAGTCAAACACTTTGATTTTAACCATCAAAGAATAAATACCTGTGTGTGTGTGTGTGTTTACATGTGTGTTTGTGTGTGTGTGTGTGAAGTCTGTGCCTGGTCAGAGCACCAAACCTTAAAATGAAGTGAAACAGGAGCAGCAGAGGGTTCTCGCCTCAGCTCATGTTGTATTGATCCTTAAATCTCTGGAAGTAACGAGTATTGATGGACTCACTTCCTCATTACTTCGCTCCTTGATGGACATGTGTTGGTGGTTGAGGCTATCATGCATAATTGACCCTGGAGCTGCCCCTAAAATCATTTTTTATCAATAATTGATCAGACTGCTTGTACTGTGAATAGGTCATGATGGAGATAACCATCAGAGCCTTTAAGCCTGTGGTAGCTCCTAGTTTTGATTCAGTGTAGCGATCATCAGGGGTTAGGAGAGGATTTCTCCTACGTTCAGAGGATGCAGGACATCTGCACAGATAGGAGAGCACGTCTATGGACAAAGTCGGGTTTGGTATTTCTGGGACCAAAGAATCAGATCAGGTCCAAATAAATCAGAATTGATTTTCCAGTGAAGATGATCATGAGGTCGAAGCAGCAAATCTTGAAAAACGGATTGAGACACAAGAGTGAGCATCAGCTCCAGAACACAGTCCAGACTTTTCAAGCTTGGCCGTGGCACAGTACCACCTGAGGAACTGGAGGAAACTTTTTCTTTTTTGAGCTTGATAAACAGAACCAGGTAAAAAAGCAAATTCACAATAGAAAGGGGAATAAACTGAAGAATAATTAAGAAGGAATCAGGACAGAGAGGCTGTGTGTGTGTGTGTGTGTGTGTGTGTGTGTGTGTGTGTGTGTGTGTGTGTGTGTGTGTGTGTGTGTGTGTGTGTGTGTGTGTGTGTGTGTGTGTGTGTGTGTGTGTGTGTGTGTGCGTGTGTGTGTGTGTGTCTGTAAACAGTGTGATTATAACAGTAACAGTAAACTAATGAAACAGGAAAAACTAGAATGTCATTAAAGTGTTCTTGTATCTCTTTGACACTAAACGACCTGACAAACACACGTTCTTTATCCTCTGTATCAGCAGAGTCTAATACAAAACAAACAAATATTCTGTTTTCTATCCGTCCTATCTGTCATATCTGGCTCACACTAAGGAGTTCGCCTCAGATCTTTTATGGAAACATACACTAAGCTGAGACAGTTTACCTGCAGATTCATAATCGTGTGATTGACGTATGTGTGAAATCTGCTCTTCACAAATAATTACTTGGACGTTCAGTCACTAAACAAACGGACCATTAGTCCAAATGTTCTGGTTTGGAATGGCCCGTTTAGCTGCAGTGTTAGCTGCATGCACAACTGCAGATAATCAGCCAGTGAACTAATGACACCATGAGAGAGACTCAGGTGAAGATTATGTCATAATTCAGGGGAACCTCCTGGAAAACCCAATCAAACAAACTCAAACTGCAGATATCTCCCACTCATAAACAGCAGTAACTCTGCTGAGAGGTGATGGTGTGACTGAGATTTATGACAATCTAAATTTGGTGTATGGCTACACATCCCCACCTTTCCAAAGGATTGTCCACTGTCTCTGTACACTTGGGGGTCTAATTTCGTAGACCAGGCGCAAGAGCAGGCGCACCTGCCCTGCGGCGGCCTTTGCCCCGCAGACAGGGCGTGACCGGTGCACTTTGCAAGTTTCCTGCAGTGCCAAGAGAGGCGCAGTCAAGGCGAAGGGAGGCGCAGAGGTGCGCGTCCACGCCTCCCTCCGCGCAAATGGCAGAGAGGGAGGAGAAAAGCTGTGAGTGGGTTTAACACAGCTCAGCGCTGTTTTCACAAATCAAATGAGTGCCTCTTCTCGCCTTTTGAGGCGCAGCGTCTGATTGGTCTGAGTGATCCCCAGCACCGCGGAAACAGTGCCGGTAGCAGAGACAGTCAGAGCCGCTGTCCCTGCAGCAGGAGAATGGACAGCGGGGCACATCAGAGGACACGAAGCACGTCACCTTGTGGGCCAGCTCCCGGGACAGATGTAATCTGTTCCTTTGTATTTATTCGGAGTAAAAAATTGAGAGGCAGTTACACAGCTGGCTTATCCATTCAGAATACTTTTAAACCACCTGCACTCCTGGTTTGTCATCTCCAAATAGCAGAACCTTTGGTGATATACTGTATACTCTCCCAGTGTCTCCACCTCATCCTCCTTACAATAATGTACTCCATCTTTTTAGATCAGGTTAAGAATAAAGACTAAAACAGAGAAATATGGGAAATGATGGGTAAATCCTGAGTGACATACATTTATTTTGTCTCTTTTTTCTTTGTCTTTTCTCTCCCTCTTTTCTTTGAATTAAATTTAATGACAGAAGCCAGATATATACTCAGTATCAGATGTTAAGGCTGTTTATTCTTTAATTGTAAGATGTGCGCCTGTCACCAAATTACAGCTGCGGAGGGTGCGCTCCGCTTTGCGCCGAGAATAGACCAGGTTGGAGCTGGCGAGCTTTCAGCGCACTTTCTACACTGTTTTTGGCACGAAATTGTCACTGCGCCAACATGAATCTGCTGACACCTCCCCCTGGTGCGCCGTCAACTCCCCCTGGCGCGCCGTCACACCCATCTCTGCGCAGACGGTCTAGCAAATTGTCAAATTGGCAGCGCACGGCGGTGCGCCGCACAAAATTAACACTGCGCAGGGTGCGCCAGGCTTGCGCCCCCTCTGCTTCGCCACGAAATTAGAGCCCTTATTCTCAAACGGTAAAGCATGGCGGGATGTCCACCTTTAGACAGCTGAACATGTGCTGTAATCCTGCTGTTAGCGTCTATGATGGTGGTTGGTTTGACCTGGATGAAAAGTTGAATCCCGTCTTTCACTGTAACTTCCTCCATGAGCTGAACCCTGCATGTAGCATAAACCATCTGCTCATGGGCAGAGGAAGATAACGTAAGAACCAAGTAAAGTTCACTGTTCTGAACCCAGGTAATACTGTGAGGAGCTCATAGAAAAGAAGGCTTAGACACCAAATTTAATCCTAAGGACTAAATAAAGACTATATAGAGACTATATTTAAATAGTAAATATTAAAAATAGCAGAAACAGATATTATATATTCACAGTAAAGCTACAATCAAACTGTTCACTAACCTTATCATCAGACCTGAAACTCATTACCACCCTAATGTGACTGGAGCAGTTGTCTGTTTTGGTGCTGTTTAACATTTATCCTCTTGTTGATGTCTTCCATCTGCTCAGTGGAGTCAAAATAAAAACACTAATCCTGGCTGGATAATAAGTGCACAGGAAGGTGACATGTAGTCTGTTCTGCCTCTTTTTTCCCTTTCTTCAAACAACGCTGAACATATGTTCAGGGCCTCACAACTCCACAACATATCACCAGGAAGCATTTACAAGATTACAAAACACAATTAAAAGAGAGCTGATCCCTGATAGCGGAGGCTTTGACGTGCTCAGTTAATGAATCCTCAGCACTAATTACACTGAGTCTTCATTACTTCTCTGACACAGTGCCTGAAGCTGCTCTCAGGTCAGTGAAGAGTCAGAAACACTGAACACTCCTCAGAGTTAAGGTACAACCATGTCCTGGTTGTAAAAACTTAATCTTAGCTCCAATTTTCAGTTTTCAGTTTGATAGCCATCCATTAAAACATGGAGTAAGGTGTTGATCCGACGTCTGTCCTGGAGTTTGTAAAGTCACTTTCTAAAGTGGGAGGTGATGTTTCCATCCTGATGTCTAAAGGGTTTGTCCTCCTGTCTGTTCCTGCAGTCATCCAGTTTGGGATGGTGACTCTGTTCGTGGCCTCCTTTCCTTTGGCTCCACTCTTCGCCCTCCTGAATAACATCATCGAGATTCGCCTGGACGCCAAGAAGTTTGTCATGGAGCTGCGCAGACCGATCGCAGCTAAAGCACAGGACATTGGTGAGTGGAACATGTCACACAGGTCTGTTCTTCTCTCTGCAGTCACTCAGACACATCCAACCTGAGCCTTTCTACTTTACAAAGCTGCTCACATCCCGACTGACTGAGGGTGACAGCTGGAGTTAAAGGTTCATCCTCAGTGCCTTTTAAATTCAACCTCTTTCAGTAATTTGTAGGTGTTAAGAGAACAAGTCTTTCCATAAGAGGCTGGCTTTCAAAATAATAGCTCTAACCTTTAACCTGGAGCGCTCCAGACAGACAGGATTTTTACATTGGATTAATTGTTTTTACCTTTTAACTTGGTGCTTTCTGAAAGACTGACAAACCAGTCTGTAACACCAGCACAGTGAGACGGACTGGTCTTAAACCAGTTAGAAGTCAAAACCTGGCAGAGGCTGTGAGGACCAGAGAGGACCAGAGACAAGAGACTCTGAAAAATCACAGAGATGGTAGGAGGCATTTTAACAGCAGGTTAAAAAAAGAACAGAAAACGTTGTTTGCATGTCAAAATAGTCAATCGTAAAATCCTGATCCTGCCATCATCGCTTTGGTCAAAAGCGTCCGCTAAATGAAACTGTAGAGCTGTGGAAACTGTATTTTAAAAAAAATCCTGACATATTTTACCCACATCGCCTCCTCATGGAGAACATCTTCCTCGGTTTAGCCAGCGTGTCTCCTCACTGTGTGCTCTCCTGGTGGATTCCTGTGATTGTTTCTGCCCCTCAGTGACCCTCTTCATTTTATACAGACTGTGTCTGCCATCTAGTGGTGGAGCAGGGGACAGCCCAGTATCCATACTCACTGACTGTTCTCTGTCTGTAGGTATCTGGTACAACCTTTTGAGAGGTCTCAGCAAAGTAGCAGTCATCGTTAATGTAAGTCCTCAAAGTGTGTGTGCACAGACACACTCTGACTCACAGCAGGATGCTGCAAATAAGTGTCCAGGTGTATTCAGGAGCTCTGCTGCTTTCTGAGGACGTCATGTGAATTCTGTCCTGCAGGCCTTTGTCATCTCCTTCACCTCGGACTTCATCCCTCGGCTCGTCTATCAGTACATGTACAGCCCTGACGGCACCATGCACGGCTTCGTGAACCACACCCTGTCCTACTTTAACGTCAGTGACTTCCAGCCGGGCACAGACCCTCTCCAGCCCATGCACCTGGGCTACAAGGTGGAGGTTTGCAGGTGAGGATGAATACAGAGTTGACATTTAACTGTGAATGTATTTAAACTAAAGAAAATCTCCCTGCATCATCCACTCTGAGTGAATGAACTGTTTGTGTGCAGGTATAAGGACTACAGAGAGCCCCCAGGGTCCAGCTCACAGTACGAACTCTCCAAAGAGTTTTGGGCCATTCTGGCTGCTCGCCTGGCGTTTGTCATCGTCTTTCAGGTTAGAGATCACAATCAGATTCTCTGAAGTCCAGCAGACATCCCTCTCACTTCTGTTATTCATGTTTTATGAGAGGAGCACATCATTCAGGACAGACGTGGGAAAAGTCAGTCTGTTCATACCAGCTTGTTTAGCCATGCCCTTCAGTGTCTGATGCTCCTCGTGGAGGGAGCTGGACAGCTGTCGGTCAGCAGGCTTCACCATGACTGAGTCACAGACTGAACCAGATAATCTGAGTGTGACACCATCAGTTTAGGGGTTTCAGCTCTTTAACTTCACTCTACTTTTATGAGATCCTGAAGTGTGTGATTTCACTGGCGATGTGCAGTACCTGTTCTCTGATGTCTGATTTGTGATTTCTGTGCTCTTTTACTCCTTGCTTCGTGCAGAACGTGGTGATGCTCATGAGCGACTTTGTGGACTGGTTGATCCCGGACATCCCCAAGGACATCAGCCTCCAGATGCACAAGGAGAAGATCCTCATGGTGGAGCTCTTTATGAAGGAGGAGCAGGGCAAAAGGCTTGCAGCGCGGGACAACCACGCCCAGGACAACTACACCTCCCCCTCCTCAGCCAATCACAGCCCTCCTCAGCCTCGATCACGACCCGTGTCGCACGCAAACTGCTCCTAAGCTTCAGCTCCTGGGCTCTGAGGAAACAAGCATCAACAGCAACAAGCAAACGTGTGTAAATAGGTCAAGCAGCAGCTGGTTAAGGCTCTGACGGTTACTCATTCCCTTTTTAATACTAACACAGCTTCGCTGCTTTCTTGTGGTTTGGGAAAAGTGCAGAAATGGTCCTATAGCTAAACTTTGACTCTTCATAAGACAGTTTTTAAAGACTGGTTGTTTTAAATCTTTCCCTTTGTTACTTTGTTAATTCATTAACCAAAACTCTGGGAGAAACAGCACTAATAGGAATTGGGACTGCCACACATTATTTATTGGATGTATTTGGAAGGAACAAGCCATTAACCTCAACCTGCTCGTGGGACTTACCTTGTTGAGATCATTATTTAGGACGTCAGAGAAAGCAGTGCCAAACTTTCCTGGGAGTTCATTTACGAGCAGTAAATTCGAACCTGCCAGCTCTCCTGTGGGACATTCATCCAGGACGTCCTCTGAGAATCCGTCCAAATGGTCCTGCCCTGAAGACTCCTCCAGTTGTCCCACCGCTGAGACTCACACAGACCCTTCACCTGCCAGCAGCGTGATGAACTCAGACCGGCCTCTTTCTTTCTTTTCTTTGTTTTTGCACAGATATAAAGGAATATTAATGTACTTTTGTTGATTATGCAACATGGTGCGGCTTGTGTGCTGCGTTTGTCGGGATCAGAATCAAGGTTTTGGAGGACCTTCAGTGTCGAGCCATCCACTGATTTCTACTCTCTAATGAGCACAATGTTGATGTTACATTTTGAATATGAACTAATTGCCTGACGGCGCTCGGTGCCATGATTCCTGGAAGAAGATGTCGCCGTGTTTTTACTCTCCTTGATGAACTGGAATTCTGAAAGCCGAAAACAACGGTGAGATTTACAACAGAAATACATCATGATGTCATTCTGCCGAACTGTAGATACGTCTAACCTCTCCACATGAAACTATCTCAGTGCCCCGTCTGAAATCTGTTCCTTCCTTGGTCACAAGGGGGCAGTACAATGAACTTAAAAACCTTTTTCTAAGCTCTTCAGTCTTTCATAGCCGTGTTTCTTTGGCTCGTGGAGCTAATGAATAGAGGAAATCTTACCTCTGACCCCAAACATGAAGCACGGTTCATACAACTGAGGAGTCTGAGTCACATGATCCATGATTTATACAAACCTGCTGACATTTAAGGTGCAGTGTGTAGTAATCAGTGACATTCGGTGTGAATATAATACTTGTCTTACACCATAAAGCCCCCCACCACGTTTAAGAACAGATATGGTAAAAATGAAGCAACAGAGGTGGATTTAAACCCGCGACAGACTCTCCCTAAATGCCTGGTTTGGTGTGTGTCTCTCTAAATCTGAATGAGCTACTAAAGCTCCTATCCTTCATGAATATAGCATCAGAGTGACAGACTGTTACAAAAATGGACGTCATCTCCCTCAGCTCGAAGTAGCCACAGAAACTGCTCCCCCAGGTGGCTGGCTGCAGTACAGATCAAAAACTTGGTCAAACTTTAAAAAAAATACACCTGGTAGTAATGTTTCTCACATCCATGTGCTGGGGTGATATGAAGATATTACTGGGTTGCGGTGTGTTCAAGTCCTCTCATTAGTGGTTAACAACAGGGTTTTCAGTCACGTTTAATGATGATCGACAGCTGCAGTTCTTGTGTAGTTTTATTCAGGGATTGTAAAATATGTTGGGAGGTAGAGCCAAAAAGAGATTAGACTCTCGAAAGAAAAAAAATATTATTATTTTTGTCACCTGGCTCCACTCAGGTCCTCTCAGAGTCCCTCAGGGTCTCTACTGAGCAGACTGTGGCTGCACAAAGGGGGCGCCTCTGACAGGAAACCGTCCGTTCTATATACCGTCAATAGTCAGAATATACCATCAGAGATCAGCCCTATGTAGATTTAAACATGTGTAATGGTCTGTATCATGTGTGAGTCAACTTCACAACAAAGTGATGGTTCATTTCGTTTAGATGAAATGTAAAAAAGCATCCAGCAAAGTGTAAACATGAGATCTTCTCTAGGAATGTCCAGACCGATACACTGATTGGTATCTGCGCCCAATACAGCTGTTTTTGGAGGATCAGATAGCATCAGGCTTTGATACGTGATCAGGACCGATCAAGTTTTCACATGTTTTCAGCACTATGGCGGCAGTAAATCAAACCATGTTGCAAACATGTCCGCTGTGTGGGACTACTTCTCTGTGGAAAGCAATGATAGTAAAACCTTTAGTACAACAAACAGGATTCATCATTTACAACAGAATCACCCAACAGAGGACGGGGTTTATCAGAGAAAGGGATCAGATCGGAACATGAAAAATTGGATTGGATCCGGAGTCAAAAAATCTGTATCGGGACATTCCTCATCTCCACATCTACTTGAGAAAATCTGTGGCAGGCTTTTAAAAAGAGGAGGTAAGGAGAGGATGGGGACACCAGGTGAGGAAGCTTAATTTATTATCATTTCTCAGCTTGTGGCATCACATGTTGAGCAGATTCTGAACAGACTGTCAGACTGAACACAAACAAAGGGCTAGGTTGGCTAACTTCATTCCAGACACTAAGACCGTGAGCAACAATGCTGAGAAAATGGATGTTTTTGCCTGTTTGTTTTGACATTTTTGCATGTCACCTTTAAGTGAGCATGTAATCAGCTGACTAAAAACAGACCGCCATCTTTCTTCTGTGGCGTAGAACAGACAGAGGAGTAGTCAGGAAAGCGATTGGAATGGAAAAACGTGGTGGTGCAGAGTTGAGTTTTGATGTTTTTGATGATAAGAACTAAAAACTGGGGATTAGACTTCCCATGCAAAGGTCACCGTGTCCTTAATATTAGGAGGGATAAACAGGAGAGTGTTTCAGTCAAGAATCAGCTGCTAGATCATCTCTACATGTTCACATTTCTACACACTGCACCTTAAACACAGCTCCATAAGAAGGTTGTGGATCTGTTCTGCCGTAGTTTCTGACATAAAAACAAAGTTTCTCTTTTGTGGCTTCAGGGTTCACCTGCTGCCCCCTGTCATTGCTAAAAACCAGCTCATGCAGATTCGAATAACTGCCAAAAAGAAGCTTTCAGGGTTCTGTGAGTCTCTGGCATTGACTCATTTCATCCCTCCTGGACAGAAATGAGTAAACTGATACTATCTTACAGAGGAGACTCATGGGATCAGATTCCTCTAACTTGGACAAAATTTTTAATGTTCACTTTTTAAACGGTGAAAGGAAAATGTGGGTTATCCATCGTCTGAGAGCTCAGGTGTGAAATCTTTGTATATCTTAACATTCATAAATCGTTTTTTGCCTGATTCCACACTTGGAGTGAACATAAACGGTTACCAACGAGGGCGCTGATGACCTGTTCCAGTGTGGATGGGTCTTAATGTGCTCATTTAGTATTTTCTGAAGTGTTTGAATACAAAGTCTCCAGAAATCAGCACACTCCGGTGGCAGCTGTTAGCGATAATAATGACTCTGTTTGTCTGCCTTATAGTCTCCAAACCACTCCAGGTTTTCAAACCATCATGGGATCAGACTGGCTCATATTATGAGGTTTTGGAGTTTTCGTACGCAGGATGTGGAACCAGGAAAGGCAGCACTGTTTCAATAAAATTACATTGCCTTATATTAACCGCATATAGCATCTGCATTTTCCTAACGCTGCGTTTCTTAAGCTAGTCAAGCACAAAGACTGAGTAATAATTTGTTTTGTATTTATGAACCTGCAAAAACCCACATGTGGGAGTGACTGGATATCACTTTGAGGAATGTAAACGTCCTGTAGACTGAAATGTCTACACTCATCCGTGTGTCACATCCTGCACCCTGCTGTACATACATCAGGCCTCCCTAAAGTTCAGCCCTCTGACTGATGGAATGTAGAAGTTTTACTGATGTTTAAGGTCAAACTGTACCCGCTCTGTGTTTCTGTCCTGTTATTACCATGCATTTTTCAATGTCAGTCTGGTTCTGAGAGGATCAGGACCAGCGGACTGTGTGGGAAACCGTCTGTCCGAGTGCAGCCTTTAAAGATATTTTAGCATATAAGACGTGACTTCTTTCTGGGACTTGCTTTTCTTGAGCAGAAACTGCACATTTTTTCGTTTGGTATCAGATCTGACTCCTGTTACAGCTGTGTGTGTTGGTAGGGTTAGTGTTTGTATCAGTGATAGATGACGTACTGCTGCAGCGCTGCAGAGCCAGAGATCTCTAATAACCTGATGTCACGTGTGAAGAGCGTCACCTGCGCGTCTTCATGAGATGTCTTTCTCCTGCCGTCTGACTCCATGTGGTATTGAGAGCATCAGTAAACACAAGTTGTGACATGCTAACATCCAATATAATGTATGTCAAAGCACATTTCACAACGTGTGTATGCATGCGTGTATACGTGATTTGTCTGTCTCTGATATTTTTTGTTTAAACTTACTGCAAATAAACTTGAGATGAACTGAGTGGAGCTCATATCTTTATTGATCCCTTAGGTGTATTTGAATCTTCACACATTAAGAAGTTGGCCTTTGTGGTCATCAAACAGCTGCACAGACCGACCCACACAAACAAAAGAACTACCTGGCATGATTAACTCTGCCTTCGGGACGCTGTGAGACATCTGCTCACAGAGCTGAAGAGCAGCAGGCCTGTGGTTCTGACACGCAGACTTGACAGGTACAGGTGAGGGCGGGCAGGTCTGTAATAAAGCTCATTTCAAATGGAGCAGACCGCAGAGAGCCCGCCGTGCTCAGAGTAAAACATTCACCACAACAAACTCAGAGAGCAGAACCAAAGAATCCACTGCTCTGTGAATAAGCTGAAACGAAATAATCAATGTGGCTGAAATGTGGATGAAAAGCTTTAAGTCAAATTGTTAACTACTGTGTGCTACTTCTAATTATTATCAATTGATTCTTATACTTCTATTCCTAAGTGCTACTTTGTATGTTCCTGATCTGGTCCACCAGGACCAGATTGATTTATGGCACGTTGGTCTCTATGACAACACCATGCTGAAGTTTGACAAAGCTTAGTAGTGAGAGATCTGTGTTTTTTCTGCTTTATAAGGATTTCTGTGATGACATACATATGATCTGCTACTAAACTGCTGTACAAACTAACAGCTAGCTTGTTGTCACGTTAGCCTACGGATGCATTGTAGCACTGGGCTGCTAGTAGCGCTACATATGTTGTGCAAACTTACGATTGCTTGTTGTAGCATTTCTGCCCTCAGTACAAGTCATTTAGTTCCTTCATTGCCCCACAATAGCGGTCTCAATATCCTCATTTTAGGCCATTCTGAAGATCTCATTGAAACGCTCCGTTTCCAGAATGACCTCCAGTAACCTTGCAACGTCACAGCCCTTTGTGCTCTGATTGGTCAGTTCTATCAGAGGGGCGGAGGGGGTAGAGCCAGGGGGCGGTTTTTGCAGCATGGCAGTATTTACAAAATCGCCACATTGAATGGAGCAGACCGAGCGAGTTTGCTGTTTGCCAAAACTTCACCGTAAGGCATCGATAGCACTAATAAAATGGCAGAGTGTAGGATACGTCCTTTTGTATTGGACCCTGAGTCAGACCCGGATGGTTCTGCAGCTCAGGAGGAAGAAAATCCACCTGGACACAGATCATCTCAGGACGCTTCAGTGTGGTGAGTCAAAGCGGTACTGTAACATGTATAGTTTAACCTATAACATATATACTTAGAAATAAAGGCAGACTTCACCAATAAACTATTTCTATAACAGGGCTCCATCCTGCTCCTTCACTTTTCTCTGTCTGTTTTATCCATCATGCTGAAAGTGTAGTCTAAAGATCGCCTCTACCATCAGTTCCTCACTATGTTATTACCGCAGCATTATTGTGGTCCAGGTTCACAGTGCATGTCAGAACAAGCATGCAAATATCACAGTCTCACAAGTATTATGACCTCTGCTAAAACTACAGTGTTTTAACTGCTAATTCACCATGTAAAGCCAAGCTGCTCAGCAGAGCAGAGTCCCTGCATCCAGCATCTGAGGGGGGATAATCGACTTTTGGTGGGTGTATCCCTCGGTGGCGGTTGTGTGATGAACTGACATCACAGAGGAGGAGCTGCTTCATCAGATTACTCCAGTAAAAAGAAAGGATCCTTGTGTCGTTGGTCGAAATCTCGCGGCCAAATGGCAATGACCTATTTTCAGAGGCATCAAATCTCGTTCTAGGATATCAGAAAAAGTACAATATCTCATTTTTTGAAAATTCAGGGGGTGAAAGGTCTTGTTTTCAAATTTATTATATTATATGTAAGTATTAAATCAGGGATCAGCATGATATGTCCCCTTTAACTGATAAATACATTACTTTGTCGCGTGTCCAGTAAAAAATTGTCTTGAACAAAGAAAATTTGTTCCAGAACAAAGACACGCCTGGTTAAAAGTCACATCTTTACATCAGTGTGTGTGAGGGTGTATCCACACCTGGATTGTTTGGGGCAGTTGTTCCAAAACAGCGGGCAGCCCCCCCGAAAGTCTGGTTTGTTTGGGCATATTTGAACACAGCAATCGCGCTCGGATGCAGGACAAAACAATCGGGTCAAGATTGCCAAGAATAGGTGGTCTTGGCTCGCTTCCATTCCAGCCCTGTAGTGGTTCCTGTGTGGTAAGAACACAAACGCCCCAGCAACCGGCACAAGTGACTCCTAACTGTGGCTCACACTGCAGTGATGGGGGCAGTAATAAGCCCAGTTGACAACTGCACAGTCAAAACGGTAGAAGAAGAATGAGTAGAAGAATGAACAACAGCAGAAGAAGAAGTAGAGAAGCCTGAAGAACAGAAAAAATGAGTCCTAGGCTCACGTGGAACAGCGAGGAAATACAATGCCTCTACAATAAAAAAAAAACACACGTTGTTCATATAGTGCACACAAAGGTGTTGCTCCCTGAAATATTCTGGTCAAAGCGTCCCATCATAAGTTTATCAGATCCTCATCATGATTAAGTCCCAAGTATTAATGTTTCATTCCGCTTCAGTCATTCTCTCTTCATTATGCCTCAATCCACAATGCCATTAAGCTCATCAAAGAAGCAGGTAGAGGAGCGTGGTTATCAAAGGCTGACATCACAGTTGGGTTTAAAGTCATACCTCTACACTCTTCACAATGGCTCCTGTTCAGTGTTAAATGAAGAAAGAAATTGTTTTTTGCAATTAGGCTCACCTTTAGATGTCGCAGCAGTCCAAAAATTTTGACACATTGTCTGAGCTCTTTGCTGGATTCTCTTAGATAACTGCAGCTGCCGTTTGTGCTTCACCCGTTAGATGATTTTCGCTCAGAGATTTTCTACATGCCAAGCTAGATCATGCAATCACCATGCTCATAGATACTTTTAAAAACCTGGGAGTCCCCTTATCAGAGGAGAAAGCTTCAGGTCCACTTCAAGTTATTGAATTTCTAAGTATCAATTTAGACTGTGTTCCTCAGGATAGCTTCCCTGGCTCTCGATAATTTGAAATCACATCAGAGGAAGGATCAAGTTTCAAAATACATTTCAAAAAGAGATCTTCTCTCCCTGCAAGGTCATCAATTTTGTCATCCGTGTGATTCCTCAAGGCTGTTCATTTATATCCAGGCTCCAAAATCAGTTGAAAGCGACACGATACAGTGACTCTGGATGAAAGTTGCAGATCAGAGCTCCGGTTCTGGTCTCTGCTGCTCTAGAAATGGAATGGCATGTTGTTTATCTCTAACAATTATACAGAATCGTCTTTTGCCATTAGTTTAGTCACCGACGCAGCTCCTTACTTGGGTTTTGGGGGGGTTCTTTGATAAGCAGTTGTCCGGTGATGCATGGCCAAAAGAATTGTCATCTCTGCCAGCTAGTGCTTTTTCTCCTCCTAGGGGCAGACCAGCTGTCTTTGCTCCTAAGTGCGCACCAACTGCCTGTGCTGCAGGGAGTGAACCAGCTGTCTATACTCCAGGGTGCGGACCAGGGGTCTGACCTGCTGTCTGTGCTTCAGGGTGAGGACCGGCTGTCTGCTCCAAGGGGCGACTAAAAGTCTGTGCACCCGGGGGCACACTAGTCGTCTGTACTTCTGTGGGCGCACTGGCTGTTTGTTTTCCAGGGTGCGGGTTGGCAGTCTGTGCTTTTCGGAACGGACCAACTGTCTCCCAAAACAGAACCATCCCGCTAAATAAAACCGTGCAAGTTAATGAAGATTATTTTGTCAAAGTGGTCCTGACTGAACTGTCTGTGTTCCCAGGGGTGTGACCAACTTTGTGTGCCTCTTGTTTGACCAGCTTTCTGTGCTTCAGGTTGCAGATCAGCTATCTGTTCCCTGGAGGGCTGACCAGCTGTCTATGCCAGTCTTCACCTCGGAGCATGGACAGCAGATCTACTACTAAGAGCACAGACAGCTGGTCCGCCCCCAGTGGACTGGCTTCCTTTGGCTGTCTGTGCTCCATGTTTTGTCTGTGTCCAAAGGTGTGGACCTGGAGTCCGTGCTCCAGGTTGTGGATTGGCTGTATGTGCTCTGTGGGGTTTAACCAGCTGTCTGTGCTTCATGGTGTGCACTGACTTTCCAAATATCCAGGGAGCTAACTAGCTTTATGTGCTTCTATGGGCAGACCAGCTGTATGTGCTTCAAGGGGCAAACTTGCTGTCTGTACTTCAGGGTGCTGACTGGCTGTCTGTACTTCAGGGTGCTGACTAGATGTCTGCGCTCCAGGGTGCGGACCATATGTCAGTGCTCCACTGTGCAGATCGTGCACAAGGTCTGTGTCTCAGGTCTGACGAGCTGTCTTTGCTCCAGGGTGCAGAGCAGCTATCTGTGTCCCATCGGGTGGACCAGCTACCTGTGCTCTGGAAGGCAGACAAGCTGTCTTTTCTTCTGGTGGCAGACTGACTGTCTCTGCTTCCAGGAGGTGACTGGCTGTCTATCCTTCATGGGGCGAACCAGCTGTCTATGTTCCAGGATGTGGACTGGCCGTTTATGCTCAATGGGGCGGGTTGGCTGTCTGTGCCTCTGGGGGCTGACCAGATGACTGTGCTCGGGGGTGTGCACCAGCTTTTTGTTCTCAAGGGTGCAGACCAGCTGTCTGTGTTCCTAGGAGTGTTTCAGCTGTCTGTACTCCAGGGTGCAGTTCAGCCATCTGCATATACAACTGGCCAGCTGTATATGCTTCAAGAAGAAGACTGTCTGTGTTCCCAGAGGCAGATTGGCTTTCTGTGCTTCATGGGGTGGACCAGCTCTCTGTGCTCCAGCGTGCTGCTAGGCTGTCTGTGCTCAGTGGGGCAGATTGGCTCTATTTGCTCCTGGGTGCAGACTGGCTATGGCTGCTCCTCATAGTAGACTTTCTATCTGGGCCAACCAGCAGTCTGTGCCTGGGTGTCTGATAAGCTGTCTGTACTCCAGGGTGTAGATCAGCTATCTGTGCCCCGGGGGCCAACCAGCTGTCTGTTCTCCAGGGGGAAGAATTACTGTCTGTGCTCCCAGGGGCAGACTCTGTCTGTGCTCTATGGGGAACAGCCTGTTTTTGCTCCAATGGGCAGGCCAGCTCTCTTTGTTCCAGGAGGTGCTTGAAAGTCAGTGCTTCCAGGGGCAAATTCTATGTCTGTGTCTCAAAGGCTTGACCAAATGTCTCTGCAGCAGGCTGCAGACTGACTATGGTTGCTCCCAGGGGTAGACTTTATTGCTGTCTGTGTTCCTTGCGGTGTTCCAGGTTTCTTTGATCCAGGGTAGGTACCAGCTGTTTGTGCCTGGAATCTTGCAAGCTGACTGTGCTCCAGGGTGCAAATCAGCTATTTGTGCACAAGGGGACGGGCCAGCTGTCTATGCTTCAGGGGGAAGCACCGACTGTGCTCCCAGAGGAAGATTGGCTGTGTGTACTTCAGTGGGTAGACTGGCTGTCTGTTCTTAAGGTCTTAATCTGGCTGTCTGTGCTCAGTGGGGCAGATTGGCTGTCTGTGCTCCAGGGTGCGGACAGGCTGTCTTTGCTCCAGGGTGCCTGGCTATGGGTGCTCCAAGGGGCTGACTTTCTGTCTGTACTCAATGGGCAAACCAGCTGTCTGTTGTCGAGGGGCGGGCTGGCTGTATTTGGTCCAGGAGGTGACTGAAAGTCTGTGCTCCTTTTGGGGACATGCTGTCTGTGCTCCAGAATGCAGGTAAGCTGTCTTTGGATGAGGGGAATCACCAGTTGTCTTTTCGCCATGGTGCTGTTTGGCTGTCTGTGCTCCATGGTTGGAGCTACATTCTCTGCTCCCAGGGGTGGATTGGCAGTCTGTGCCCCAGGGGGCAGACCAGTTGAATGTGTTCCAGGGTGCAGGCTGGCTGTTGTGGCACACCAGTGGGGTTACTTGCAGTCTGTTCTTAGGGATGAAACAGCTGTTTTTGCTCTAGGGTGCAAACTGGCTAGAGGTGCTTCTAGGGGCAGACCAGCTGTCTCTGCTCCAGGGTGTCTGGCTATGGGTGCCCCTAGAAGCAGACTCTCTGTCTGTACTCTATAGGCAGACCAACTTTTCTTTTTTATGAGGGGACCGGCTGGCTGTCTTTGTTCCAGAGGCTGACTGAAAGTCTGTGCTCCGTGGGGGGCACAAAAGCTGTCTCTGCTCAATGGGGTTGATTCGGCTCTCTTTTCCCCAGGGTGCAAACTGACAGTCTGTGCTCCCTTGGTGAAGCACGCTGTCTTGCCCCAGGATGCAGATGAGCTGTCTTTGAATAAGGGTACTGACCAGTTGTCTTTTCTCCATGGTGCTGTTTAGCTGTCTGTGCTCCAGGGGGCGGGACTGCATTCTCTGCTCCCAGGGGTCGATTGGCACTATGTGACTCAAGGGGTGGACCAGTTAGATGTGCTCCAGGGTGCCGACAGGCTGTCTTTGCTCCAGGGTGCCCGGCTATGGGTGCTCCTAGGGGCAGACTTTCTGTCTGTACTCAATGGGCAGACCAGCTGTCAGTTCTTGAGGGGGCAGGCCGGCTGTCTTTGTTCCAGGAGGTGCCTGAAAGTCTGTGCTCCCGGGGGGCAAACTGACTATTAGTGCTTCCAGGGGTAGAGTGGCTGTCTGGTTTATATAAGGCAAACCAGTTGTCTCTTCTCCAGGGTGTTGTTCAGTTGTCCGTTCTCTCATGTGGGGGTGTGGATGTCTTTGTTCTAGGGTGCAGACCTGCTATGGGTGCTCCTTGGGGCAGGCCAGCTGTCTTTGCTCCAGTGGGCTGACAGGTTGTCTCTACTCCTGGGGGCCCGGCCATGGGTGCTCCTTGGGGCAGACTTTCTGTCTGCACTTAATGGGCAGACCAGATGTCTGTTCTCAAAGGGGGCAGGCTGGCTGTCTTTGTTCCAGGAGGTGACTGCAGTCTGTGCTCAGTGGGGCCGATTGGCTTTCTTTTCCCCAGGATGCAAACTGACAGTCTGTGCTCCCTGGGGGGGACAAGTTGTCTGTGCTCCAGGATGCAGATTAGCTGTCTTTGCATGAGGGAATTGACCAGTTTTTTTTTATCCCCATGGTGCTGTTTGGCTGTCTGTGCACCACGGTTGAAGCTGCATTGTTTGCTCCTAGGGATGGATTGGCAGTCTGTGCTGGAGGGAGATGGACCGGCTGTCTTAATTCTAGGGCAAGGATTGGCTGTCGGTGCTGGACGGGGCAGACTGGCTGGATTTGCTCCTGGGTGCGAACTGGCTGTCTATGCTCCAGAATGCAGGCCACCTATGGTGTCCAAGGGCAGAACATCTGTCTCTGCTCTATCGGCAGACTAGCTGTCTTTGCTCTAGGACAGGGATGTCAAACTGGTGCCATGGAGGGCCAAGAGGCTGCAGGTTTTCTTTCCAACCAAGAACTCCACCAGCTGATTTCACTGACTAGTCCCTGCTCTCTGTTTGAAGGTTAGGTAATCAGTGGAATCAGCTGGTGGAGTTCTTGGTTGGAAAGAAAACCTGCAGCCTCTTGGCCCTCCATGGCACCAGTTTGACATCCCTGCTCTAGGAGGTGACTGAAAGTCTATGCTCACTGGGGGGACACGAGCTGTATGTTCTTTGGGGTGCACACAAGCTGTCTGTGCTCCAGGGGGCAGACCGTCTGTCTTTGCTCAAGGAGGTACTGAAATTCAGTGCTCCTTGGGGGCACACTGTGTGTCTGCACTTCAGGGTACGGACCAGCTCTCTGTGCTCCAGGGTGCATTTGGAAACTCTATGCTCCAGGATGCAGATCAGCTATCTGTCCCTCGGGGGGCAGACCAGCTGTCTATTCTTCAGGGGGAAAGACTTGGAGCGCGGTCACACTGGCCATACAAATCGTACCGTGCCTAAGCATGATTGCCCCCCTGCAGCGCTGTTCCCCAGCTGGAGAGTATGGCCAGTGGTCACACTACCCCAATATGAACCAGACTTTAGCGAGTATCACACACGCGCACTGCCTTCGTCATCGTAGTGTCTGTTTACATGAAGCACTATCTCATCAGAGTCAGCACAATGAGACACAGAGAGCACTGCTACAACCTTAGAGACTTTTGGACTTATATTAAGTCATTTTCGCCCGACACAGCCCTCTAACACCCTGCTTTGTTTAAACTGATTGTCGAGGGATGCGCTCGCAGTGATTATACGTAATGGATCTCACGCGCTGTCCGTGTGCTTGTGCTCGTGCATGAAGTAAACCGTGCTGAAGCCCACCTCTTCGAAGTGTGCCCAAGCACGGAAGGGAATCGTGCTTAAGCACAGCACAGTTGCGGTCATACTGGCCATTCCAAACGTGCTTTACGGCTGAAGCGTGCTTATGCACGGCACGATTGGCCAGTGTGACCGCGTCCTTACTGTCTGTGCTCCCAGGGGAGGACCTTCTGTGGGTTCCCTATGGCTTTGCTACAGGGGGCAGGCCAGCTGTCTTTGCTTAAGGAGGGGACTGAAAGTCTTTGCCCTAAGAGGCACACTAGCTGTCTATACTTCAGGGGTGAGCCAGATGTCTGCGCTCGAGGGTGTGGAAAGGCTGTCTCTGTCCCAGAGCGTAGACTGGCTATGGTAAAAATGCAGGATAGTGTATGGTTAGCAGGCAGCTACTATAGAAATCTGAAAGGGTGTAACAAGTCCCTGACCTGAAGCTGAGGGTAAGGGTCCTATGTCCTACCAAAGACTGTATAGAGAGTGGACAGCATGGCTCCGTCATTTATCATTGTACCGTTTTGAAGCCAAAATACCGCCGTCTAAGGTGCCACCATAGTAGCAGTTTGGAGCCAGATTCTGCGCAGTAGAGATGATGAGGGATTCAGAGTGAATCTGAGTGGGGCTGGGTGACAAAAATAATATATATTTTTTTCTTTCGAGAGTCTAATCACTTCCTGACTCTACCTCCTGAAATATCTTACGATCCCCGGAAAAAAATACATGAGGACGGCAGCTGTCAATCATTGTTAAATGCTATGTAAAGCCTTGTTTTTAACTTCTTATAACTAATGAAAACAAAACTTTTCAGAAAAAAGGGGACTTGGATCCAAGACAGCCAAATTATATCTTCAAATCACCACAACAGTCAGACATGAAAAACATTTCTACCAGGTGTATTAATTTTTTAAAGTTTGACCACAGCCCATCTGGAATGACTAAAAAGCCTTATTTTTAAACCTATACTGCAGCCAGCCACCAGGGGGAGCAGTTTTTGTGGAGACATCACTTCGAGCAAGCAGATGTCCATTTTTTTTGTACAGTCGATGGCCCAATCCCAAACCGCCCCCTACACACTCCCCCTACCCACTACCCCTCCGTTTACGCGTCCCTGCGGAGGGTCTGCCATATTAAGGGCTGTCCCATTCCACAGAGTGCGGAGGGGGAGTGGACTGTTCAGCCCTTAAATAGCGAGCCTGCATCGATGCAGGCTTCCATTGACTTTGGCAGGAAGTGCAATGCCAAAATGGAGGCGGAAACAACATATAAATGTAAGTGCCGCATTTGTCTATATGTTCCACACCTTTGTCACACTGATAGAAAATCACGAAAGCGTGGCTTGAAAACCTAAAAAAAAATTACAATGAAATAAACATATGTTACTTCATGCTGATGTTTGATTTGGTTATGCTGACTTTTGATTTGATTGTGTAGCCCTGGCACCTCAACATGTGAACACAATCGGCCACATTTATTTATTTGTTTGTTTTGAAATGTCAGATGGTAACAAGATTGAGACACATGTGGAATCACTTAAGATTATTTTAAATACGATGTAGCTTGTGTCATTGTAATGGATTTTAATTTAATGATTTTACAGGGAAAATTGAAAAAACGAGACAGCTTGTGCGGCTCAGAGTTGTCAATGATGCCCGTTTTACAAAAAAAAGAAACGCTGCAAAAGAGGCATGGGAGTAAGTACCTGCACAATCTCAGTGAAATTCATTTGTTTCTTGTTTCAGTCCAACTGTTTTTTGTAATCACACATTTCCCCTTCTCTTTCATTGTGCCTTAGATTTTTGATCAAGGAGATGGGGCTTGAGGGGAAGGTTACTCCTAAACAGGCCTCCAAAAAGTGGGAGAACTTAGAAAAAAATATATATAGGGTGAGTCATTGTGTCTGTGGCCCAAGACTGATGTTGTCGTTGGGTGAGACCGAACTTCGCATAATTAATCCCCAGGAACTGAAAAAGCCACGGACTGGGTCAGGTACTGACCAAGGGGAGGAAACCGCGAGTACCTGACCCTATTATGGAGACCTCCATGAGGCCCTGGGCTCTCGACCCTCCATTTCCCCCCCAGTGTTAATCTCATCCAGCTTGCCAGACCCAACCATACCCTCCCCAAATAATTCAGATGACCAGGCACCCTCTACCTCTCATGGCTCCTGTCCTTCCCCAGTCACCATCAACCCCCTCAGCCCAATGTCATCCACTCCTTTTCCCACTCCTTCTCCTGCTCCTTCCCCTGCTCTTTCCCCTGCTCCACAGCCACACAAAAGAAAGTCTGACTTTTTAATGGATTTTCTTATGAAGGAGGCAGATAAAGAGGAGAGGCGTCATTCAGAGCTGACAGCTCAGAGTGAACGATGTTTGGTGGCATTTGAGAAAATGGTGGACAAAATGTAGCCCCCTCCCCATACACACACAAGCACATAGAGTGATGATGCTGGATTATTTTTTTTATTTGTCTTCTCAAGTTTTTTTCTGTCATTTCAATGAGGACATTTTTGTTGTGGACCAGCAGTTTTGAGTTAAAATTAAAATATAAATGCAATAAATTCTCTTTATGACTAATCTTTTCAACACAAATTTGTTTTGTATAAATGAAAACAAAGAGTTGCAACACAAGCACAACAAAAAATGTAATCAAATATAATAATTCTCCTGCAGGTGCTGTGGTAGGAGTTCAGGAGCAGAAACAGCTGCAGCCATCCTGTCCCTTATATTTTGGCCACTTGTCTCCAGCCCTCCTGGTGGGTGTTGCAGAGGACCCTGGTGATCACAGTCAATGATGAGGCGTTCCTCCAACTCAGTGGTGGCGTTGGTGGTGAGGCAGAGGTTATGCAGAAATGCACAGCATGCAACTAAGTCCGGGGCAAAGTTTGGGCTGACTTCTACTGCTTTAAAAAATGTGGCCCTCCATCTTGCCTTCATCAACCCAAAAACGTCCATGTAGGGGTAGCTTGTAAGGGGTGATGATGGTAATGGGTGTTTCAATACAGGGATATCCACCATCTGCCAACAGGCAGAACCCAGAGGGTGGATACAGCCCTTGGCTGTAGACAGGACTATTTCTAAGCACTCGGGCATCATGGACAGAGCCTGGATAGCCCACAAAAATGTCCAAAAAACCTGCCCCTGGCATCACAGATTGCTTGCTGAATTGAATAAAACAATTTATAGTTTAAGTAGTCTGACTGGTGGACATTCCCTGGTGGTTTAATACAGATGTGGCATCCGTCAAGCGTGCCAAATGCTGGAGTTTGTCCTAGCTGGCAGAAACCACCTGGGATGTTTGGCAGTTCATCTGAAGAGGGCAGGGAGATCATGGCACCCAGCTTTGCCTTAATCTCACCTGCAACTCTGTGGATGACCCGGTGCACAGTGGATTTTGGCATTCCAAATACACGGGCCACCACAGAGAGGGAGAGGCCATGAGCAAGGCTGTATAGGAAAGCCAGGACCTCCAGCTCCTGACCCCATCCATGGTCCCTTGGATTGTTTAACAGCCTCATCAACACTGCCACAGACTGCCGGGTGAGACAACAATCCCTCTTTAGCCAGGCCTCTGGATCACTGTACACCTGCAGAAGAGGTATGGCTGGATTCAGCTGCATGTACAGCACTGTGTGATCCTGGGAGAGACAACACATATTGTTGGTTTATGTCAATATATATATTAGTTTCAGCAATAACTCAATCTTCTCACATTTTGGTCTGTGATCGCTAAATAAGTCAATTTAATTTAATGACATGAGGAGCACTGATAGCAAAATAATTAGCTGACAATAGCAAAATAATATGCACCATCAAATATGGATAGTTAATTAAATAGACAGCGGAGCAGCATTCACCTCTTGCTGATGCAACAAAGCCAACAAAGCTGAAGATGCTTGCGTCTTCTGAAAGCTGCTGCACTCCTGGCGAGTCGCAATCTCTGCCACAGCGTGACAGCCATACACAGGGGGTGTCTGTGTGTGTCCATGGTGAAGACATCTCCCGTTTTCCAGTGAAGTGGAGAGGGCATCCCATTCCTGCCCATCGTATTTATACCCTCCCCCTTCATTGAAAGTGCCCTCCACAGCTGCGAGTGTGACTTCATTCGGAGTGACACTCGGTAGTGGAGGGGGAGTGTTTAGGGGGTGGTTTGACTGTGATCAAGCAAGCCGCACTTTCCACGTTCGTGGTCAAATGAGCTGCACTTATATTTTGAGTGCGCAACCATTGACAGCATTACGTAGATGCGACACGGTGTATGTACTTCCGCTTTTCAAAATAAAGGGATCCAAATTAATGTCGTTCAGATATCTTTTTTTCCTGCAACAACGTGGAGACAGATACTTGACAGGCTATGCTAAATAAAGTTCTGATTCAAATATAACACAGAGGCTATGTTTTCTTAGATTTTGTGTGATGCAAAACACTTTTGATCAATAATTCATGGCTATGGCTGGTATATTTGACTGATCATCCACCCAGCACCTCTGCTTGATATCAAGTTTTTTAACTGCACCAATCTGGTGAAAGAAAATAGCAAAGTAGAATATTTATAGCAGGAGAATGCATATTTCACCATTTTTGACTTACTGTAAATACAGTTTGATCAATAATTCCTGGCTGTGGATGGTATATTTGACTTTTACTCATCCAACACTACACCTGTACATATATCAAACATTTTTTCTGTAAAGATCTGAAGAAATTAAACAGCAAAATCTCATATTTGTATCCGGATGTTGAACATTTCTCAGTTTTTTTCTTAATGTAAATACATTTTGATTTATAATTCATGGCTATGGGTGTTATTTGCAGCAGCTCTCTCGTCTTTGTCCGTTTCTTGTAATTTTTTCATCTCTTTTTCGTCATCTTTGGAGTGGATCATTACTTTGTATGGTTCATTGTCGGTCACGGACACCAAACTTTTTGTGGCTTCGGTGATATTTTTTACTACTTTTCTCCTGTGTTTCTCTGGAGATCCTACATGTAACCATGGCTGCATTGTTTACATGCGAAATTAGCTGTTAGCAGCCTGTAGCATGTCAATGCTAACTAGTGTAGGGCTTGATGATTTCCCTCGAGGTGAGGAGGAGGAGGTGAGGACGACGTGCTGGTTCTCGGATGTGAGCTGGGAGGTGACGACGTGGACCTGTCCTTCCATCCATCGTTGTTGGGATCGTGGGATCTAGCCCCAGGGGATGGACCAGCGGCATCGTGCTGTTCACGGACGTGGCTGACGGAGCTGACATCGGACGCTGCGACACATCGGAGGAGCTTCACCTGCTGTGAGCAGACAGGATCCAGGAGACAGAGACTGAACAGACTGCTGGGGAGGCTCAGTCCTGGACCCTGTGGAGGTGGAGACTGGCTGGACTGGAGAGTGGTGGACGAGTGGTGGACGGGATGTCGTCATCTAATTTCTCATGGACATTTTTGCACTTTTTATACTCTTTCTTACTTTTGTTTTCTCAAATGCTGCTGTGACTCCTGAATTTCCCCTCGGGGATAAATAAAGTATTTTCTATTCTATTCTCTATTCTATTTTTAACTTTAGCTCATCCAACACTACACCTCTGCTTGATATCAAGCATTTTTACTGTACCAATCTGAAGAAATTAAACAGCAAAGTCACATATTTAAACCAAGATAATGCATATTTCACCATTTTCAACATACTGTAAATACACTTTGATTAATAATTTATGGCTATGGCTGGTATTTTTACATTAAGCCCATCTAACACTACACTTCTGCCCGATATCAAGCATTTTGACTGTACCAATCTGGAGAAATTAAACAGCAAAGTCTCATATATATATATATATATATATATATATATATATATATATATATATATATATATATATATATATATATATATATATCTGGAGAATGCATATTTCACCATTTTCAACATACTGTTAATACACTTTGACCAATAATTCCTACCTTTGGGTGGCATATTTGATTTCTACCCATCCAACTCTACACCTCTGCCTGATATCAAGCATTTTTACTGTACCAATATGGAGAAATTAAACAGAAAAGTCTCAAATTTATACAGGGAGAATGCACATTTCACCATATTTGCCTTACTGTAAATACACTTTGATCAATAATTCCTACCTATGGGTGGTATATTTGATTTCTACTCATCCAACACAACACCTCTGCTTGATATCAAGCATTTTTACTGTACCAATATGGAGAGGAATTAATTATCAAAAGTCTTTTGCATCACATAACATCTAAGAAAACAGCCTCTGTGTTATATTTGAATCAGAACTTAATTTAGCATAGCCTGTCGACTATCTGTCTCCACGTTGTTGCAGTAAAAAAGGTATATGAACGATGTTAATTTGGATCCCTTTATTTTGAAAAGCGGAAGTACAAACAGCATGCCACATCTACCGCAACGCTGTTAATGGTTGCGCACTCAAAATGTAAGAGCGGCTCATTTGACCACAATTGTGTAAGTGCAGAAATAAATATCTTCAGGTATGCAAAAAAAATTCTTCAACTACACAACTCCTAAAGCACTTTTATTTGTGAATGCAATTTTTTTGTTACACATACGCAAATTTATGGATATCTTTTACTGAGACTTCAGATTTGTTTTGCACCCAAAATCTCAGACAAAGGGGAGCAAAAGTGAGAGTGTGCAGAAATTGCAATTTGAGCACTCGCAGCAGTGGATTTGTGCACTTGCAAAAAATAAATCTGAAGACCTGTAACTGTTGAATTGTATCTGCAAAAAAAAATATCTTCAGGTATGCAAAAAAAAAAACAAACAAAAAAAAACCTTCAACTACACAACTCCTAAAGCACTTTTATTTGTGAATGCAAATTTATAGTTACACATACTCAAACTTATGGTCATCTTTCTCTGTGACTTTGAATTCGTATTGCACCAAATTTACCTTCATAGTTCTGCTATTTGGCGATGACAAACCAGGAGTGCAGGTGGATCAAAAGTATTCTGAATGGATAAGCCAGCTGTGTAACTGTCTCTTCATTTTGTTCTCCTATTAATGACAAAGGAACAGATTACATCTGTCCCGGGAGCTGGCCAACATGGTGATGTGCTTCATGGCCTCACGCCCAGCTCACATTGGCTCCGGAACGATTGCAGTCCAGCTACCGTGCAGATTTTCCACATGCTGCCACTCACATCAGCTCCATATAGAGGCTGCGGCTGGCTCCGGTGTCAGGTGTGGATAGGGCACTCGCAAGAGTAGAAGCTCACGTGGGTTCACGTTCTTGTCGAGACTTGCGCGAGAGCTTTATTCCTCTAATGTTTATTATTTTTAATAACGTTACTTTTTTCTTTTCTTGAATTAGTCTTATAATAGTAAGGGATGTGTCATCAAATGGGATGACTTTTCACTTCAAGGATGAGTCTCTCGTTGTCCCTTGTTGTCAAAATGAGACCTCATGTCTAGGGATGTCCTGATATTACATTTTCACTTCCGATACGATACCGATACTGCAGCATTGAGTATTGGCCAATGCTGATATCAATCCGATGCGATATCAGCATTAAACATACATACTTTTATTACTTATTCTGTAGTATGTCTGTCATGTTAGAAAAGGCTTGATTAAGTGATATTATTCAAACAAAGAACAGTAGTCAGCAACAGTAGGTATGGGCAAAAACTGACCCATTTATTATTAACCAATGGGTACCAGAAACTGCTTATATCGGAGTGCTTATATCAGAGTGCTTATATCGGAGATTTTAGATGCATTCCGATACGATACCGATATTTGTTTTTTTGCTGATATCGGACTGATATCTGATATCTGATATCAATATCGGACTGGGACACCTCTACTCTTGTCACTGGGTGTGATGTGATGTTTACATTTATTACTAGCGTGACTGTGCTGTCAAAGAAGAGTCAAGTTACATTTGTTTGTACACTGATTTTATTAAAAAAACAACAGATCTACATGCCACCATGCAATTCACTTCCTGTATAGCTCATCATTTTTCATTCAGCTTGACGCAGACCCTCTCCGGCATCTGGAAAAGACAGACTTCTTGCAGATTCTTTCCGTTGTGCCGTACGGCTCCCGCAACCGGACTCGCACCTCGCAGGGGCTAATGTGAGCCTACAACAGTGATTTTAATGATACAGATCACATGCGGAAGCCGCACCGGACCCGCACCGGATTCAGTGTGAGCCTGGGGTCAGATGTGCGCCCCAATGGCCAGTTCGTTCTCCTGGTTGCTGAAGTGACAGCAGCACTGACCATCTCCGCAACCGGGTCTGGCGGGGATTATTCAGACTAATCAGACGCTGTGCTTCAGCCGCAGCACATAAAGGCGAGGAGAGGCGGTCATTTGATTGGTGAAGACAGCACTCGGCTGTGTTAAGCTCACTCATGCCTTTTTCTCCTCTTCTCTGGCACTTGCGCGGAGGGGCAGGGATGGAGGCGTGGATGCGCACTCCTCTGTGCCTTGAGTGCACCTCTCTTGGCACTGCAGGAAACTTGCAAAGTGCACTGGTCACACCCTGCCTGCACGGCGAAGGCTGGAGGGGAGGTGCTCCTGCGACTGGTTTACGAAATTAGAGCCCAAACTAGTTAAGAGCAATAAAAATAAATAGGTTGGAAAGTTATATCACAAAAGTACCAAACTTTAAAAGAAGAGGAAGTGTAAAAACTACAATATTTCTTCACATAAAGTGATTCTGATAAGAAACTTTTGCAGCTTGAGTTGCTGTCTTTTTTTAAGAAAAAACAATTTACTTAAAACAGCCCCACAAGCTTAGCTGGGCTGTAAAATTCTACACAAGGGTTGTTAAATTTTAAACAATTTAAATTGTCAGTTTAAAAAGTTATGGCCAGATCCTCAAAAGGATTGCACTGCTTTTGTGACCAACCTGTGCTAATGAGACAAAGACTAGCCTACAATCCACAAAGTACACACAAAGGGTGAAATGCTTTCAAACTGAACACAAACTGCACTGTCACTCGTCTTTGTGTGTCAAGCAGCACTGTTACTATTATTACTTCAATCACAAAATAATGGAAATTTATTGATTTATCAAATAAGTTTTCAACCAACACATTTTATCACTTTCAATTTTGCTTTAATCACTTGCTTTGTCATTTCAAAATGTGTAAGTGATTGTGTAGGTGAAGAACTCTTTCCCCCTGTTACTGTTTTATTTTTCTCTGTCATTCCAGTTTACAAGAGGTTACGGCCAGTGGCGGACTGGGACTGAAAAACAGCCCTGGACTTTAATGCGTCCTCACCGGCCGTTCATACACTGAAATGACAGCCCCCCCGGCCTACTGTCAGCCGAGACCAAGACACTACCAAGACCAGAAGGTAACAAGACCAAGACAAGACCAAGACTAAGGCCGAGACAGAACAAGCCAAGACCAAGACTTAGTCAAACCGAGATCAAGGCCGAGACCGAGACCTTAAAAAAAGAAGAAAAAAGTCTAGAGTTGGAGTTAATATTACACCATAATCTGCATAAGTTGAAGAGCCAAAGCCTGGTGTTCAGCTGCATGATATAAATATGAAATTGTATTATTTCAGTACAGAGACAGTGCATGTCTTGTGTGTGAACTGTGAATTAATGTGTCCGTCGTGGTATGGCTGCGTCCCAGTTCAGGCAGGAGGCATATACTCAACAATTCTATATTTGCCAGGTCCTGGAGCAGTGATGTGTTAATTTAACAAAAAGCAGATGGAGTAAGACAGGAAGTTGTGCACTGATACCACCCAAAAATGCCCAGTGTCTTTTAAAAATAATCATATTCAACATATTAAACAAAGTAAAGATATTTATCAACAGTTAGGTAGAGCTACAGTTTGAAACGTGACAAGAAGCTAACTTTGTCAGTTTGTGGCATAGTTTAGTAGCTGCTATATTTAGCTCCACTCACAGCCCAGTGCTCTGAGACGTGTAACGTTAGTGAATCCTGGTTCTGTCTTACCAGAGCTCATCTACCAACTCCAACCTCACCAAGCAGAGCTAACGTTACCTCACTCTTCATTTTATTGAGAGACTCTCAAGTTTGAACAGACCACTGCAGAATAACTGCTGACTGTGGGTTGGAGTCAATATTAGCACAAAATTTAGCCAGTGTTTGAGCTGACACTCTTTCTCTCTCCTGTTTCTCTTTCATCTGCTTTTCTGTCCTTTTTCTGTCTGATAGCTAGGCTCCAGTGTCAAAGGTCAAAGGTTTCTTTATTTATACCTTGCGGTAAATTTGGTTTGCAGGCAGGAACTCAGTAGTCCAGACAAGACACACAGATAAACAACAATACAACAATCAAATACAATATGTCCACCATCACTACAAAATAAATCACAGAAATTGTTTTGAGCAGAGGAAAAAATAGACCTCTCTTCTCTCTACTGAACTCCGTCAGTTGGCGTGGTGTTGTCATAAAGACTTTGGCAGTCTGTAAATCAGTCCAGTCCTGTCCGACCAAACGGGGAAGCTGAGAAATGGCATTTGGGAATAAGCTGATGTTAAAGCTAAGATGTTGATGCTGATAGTCTCATTTTAAGTTGTGTATTACAATCAGGCATAGAACAGAAACTATTTCGAGGTCATTTGTAAAGTCCTTACAGGCCCTTTAATATTTTTTCTTTTGTTTCAATGAAAGTTATTATTATTATTATTGTTGTTGCGTTTATTGTTATTATTATTATTATAATTATTAATATTATTGTCATTTATTTATTTAATTATTTATTTATGTAATTAGTTAAAGCTGTATCCTTTCAATCCTGTATTTTTAATACATACATAGCAAGTGCCCAAGTCGGGGCACCCCATTCTAAAATATCTGGACACACCCCTGCACGTCAGCGCAAATCTGTAAATCTGCAAATCTGCAAATCTGCAGGTACGTTATGTTGCTTCGCTCATCAAAAGATAGATTTATGCTGAACAGAGGGTTCAACTCGTGGATTAGAGGGAGTTACAACACAAAATGGGACTTTACTTTCCCCAGGTAAGAGTCAAACAACTCTCCAAACATGCAACGTGTCTCTGTCTCTCTCTCTCTAGTTGAATTGATGTGGATCACCCATCTGCGTACCGTCTGCCTCTGTGCAGTCACAAACAGGATGAGCGCAGACGTTCGTCATAAAATACTCAAAAGGCGCGTAAAAATAATAAAAGTCATTGTAGAAAGTTGTGCTCGACAAAGCCAGCAGTGTGCCTGGACATATCGTTGGCTTCTAATCCCTCCAAGACCGACATGTCAGTCCCAGACCCATCGAGAACGGGAGACCCCGAGACCAAGACAAGACCGCGACTAAAGACTGTCGAGGCCGTGACAAGACCGAGACCACAAAAAAGTGGTCTCTAGACCAGTCTCGAGACCAAGACCGGTCTTGAGAACTACAAGCCTAGTGTATGAACGGCCGGTTCTGCACGACGACGGCCACCGCTGTCGTGGGGGGTGCTGTCACCGGTCGAACCGGCCGTCAGCAGACCGGCAGCACCGGCCGTACTGGACTTCTCCAGAACGTCCAGATGGCCAGTCTGCCCCCTCTGCCCCCTCCAGGAGGTCCTGGAATCTTGTTTTGTTGAAAAAGAGTCAAAATCTAAGAAGCCGTTGAGGAAAAGATCTCGGCCGTTGGTTACCACATCTGCAGGAATATGTGAAACATAGAAGCAACATCATCAGATTGTTAAAGAGCATTTCAAAGACAGTTGCAAGATTGGCATATCTATATTTGGTCAATCCATGTTGGTAACATACTTAAAAGCTGAGGCTAAAGTTAGGGTGTTATTTCAGGATCAAGTCTGATTTCTCAGGTCCTGTTTTTAAAGACATGATTTTTGGGGACATGTACTCTGTCTTTATTTCTTTTTCTTCTTTCAGTTGTAATGGTGTTGTCTGAATAAATAGTGTATATATAAAATATTATTGTACAATGGGACTCAATGGAGAGTGGCATGGCGATCCTTAACAGGGCTGTGCTTTGAATGATCTTGATAATATTTTTTAATATCTTAAAAACTAAAGCAGCACCGGGGGGGGGTTGTAACTTAACATCCTGATGTCACTTCCTTCTGACAGTGGATAAGTGGAGCCTCCAAGAGAGTCCATGGGGAGTGGAGGTCAACAGCTGGACCCCTCCTGAATTACAGCAACTTAGACTGCTGTGATTGGCTCTGTAAAATGTGTGTGAAAAAACTAGAAAGCTTTCCTCAACGTGCCCTCATCGTGTGGTTCTGAAGGAAGTTATTGGCGTTTTATTCTTTGATAAAGTCAACACTTACCACGGAGTGAAAAAAATGCAGTTTCTCTCTGTTTCTGCTGCAGACGAGTGTGTGTGAAGGGAGAGATGGAGCTGCACTTTGCTGGTAGGTGTGGTGGTGTTAAAAAGTAACTCAGTTACCTTACTGACTACTTGATTTTAAAAGTAACTAAGTTGGATTCCAAGTTACTTTATAAGTTACTTTCAGCAGCTGCTGACAACACCTGCAGCTGCATAATTTGTCAAAATTGTGTGATGCAATTAAAATGAATAATGATCTGAGTCTACATGTTTTGTTTTTAGAAGAACATGCAGACAATGGCTGTTGTAAAATGTGTACTTTACAATTAAGTCAAAAATATTCATTTTATACATTTTGAATTGAATCAGCTCTTGGAATAGAGGGATTTACAATGAAAGACAGGACTCACCTTTCCCACAGGTAAAAGTCAAACAACTTCTCAGGCATTAAGTTGGCAGTATGCTGATCTCTCTCTGATTGATTCCTCAATGTTTCAGTCAAAGATCTTAAGCAAAGTACCAGCACAGAGTGAACAACGAACCCTTATACTGTAATCTTTAGCTGACACAGACTCAAACAGTGACGTATTTCTTGCTAGAAAACACACTCCTCTCCCCCTCTTTTTACCTTTGTGTGCTGGCTGCTGTTACACCTGAGTTGTTTACATCATGAAAACAGGAAAACAGGAGTCAAGTGATGGACGCTTGACTCCCGTCACTCCCCGAAACCCAAGAAAAAAAGCATTACAGAGTGTTTTTTATACATTGTTGTTTTTTTTTTTTTGTTGTGTTTTTTTTTTCAGTTGTGAAACTGTTGGAGAAAGCGGAGACCCCGGAGAAAACCTGACAGACATTGTCCATGCACTATGTCTGTGTGTGTGTGTGTGTGTGTGTGTGTGTTGTTTCAGCCCGTGGGGGTGCATGTTTCTCCCACTATAGCCAGTTCAGATGAGATCAGGCTGTAAGGGACCAGCGATCCTTGACCAGATGGCTTTGGAAAAGAACTCTGGGATACTCTTGAGTTCTCTATAGGGGGTAGTCTGATGGACTGCCTGGTTTGAACTGGCTGCAGGACTTCGGGATGCCCAAGGACTGGAAGGTTTTTCTGTTGCTCTGGGGTAAGTGGTAAGCTCCACATCCTTGTCCTTAGGCGGTTTGGAGGCTCAGCTGCACGTTGCAGCAGACGTTCTGTTGTGAATTTTTCGTCCCGCTCTGCCTTCTTGGCTTCATATCTAAGCTCAGTGTCCATCCGTCGAAAAGTCTTGTCATTTTTTACTTTCAAATCGATCTCGTCGGGGCGGCCTTGGACGTATCTTCTCCCCAGCTGGATGACCCTTTTCTTCAGGGCTTTGTCCTGGTGGATGGGGTGGATGGCGGACAAGCATGTCTTCAGGTCTTCTTGGAAGCGCAGCCGAATGTTGTGCTGTACTTGGAGGTCGTGTTTCAGGTTTTTGATTTTTACCTCTCTCTGCGTCAGACTGTCGTTGAGCTTTGTGAGGGTCTGCTCCATGATCTTGTTAGCTCTTATAGACTCCCGAAGGACAGGTGTCATCTGTGTCAGTGACTCCTCTAACTCTGTCTTCTTTTCCTCCAGCAGTTTGTAATCTGCCTTTAACACCACTAACTGACGCTTTAATTGGTCTGTGTTCTCGATGTCCTTCTCTAGTTCATATTTCTCTGTTTGGAGCGTTCGGATTTCTCGATCCTTTGTCTGGACAGTTTTCTCATACTCCTCACACATCGCTCTCAGATTCTGCTCTCTTTTTGAAGCGCCTCATATTTTACTGACAGCGCATCATGATCCGCCTGCAGATGTTTGTGCTTAAAGGGATAGTTCAGTTTTATTTAAGTGGGGTTGTATGAGCTCTATGTGACCACTAAGGACATTAGATACAGTAGAAAGGTGTCTCCTCTCCTTCAGTAAGACACAAACTTTAATCGATGGTGACGAGGAAATAGACACTAACAGGGACAGACGGTACCAGATTCAAAGGCAATTTTCTCTGCCTACAAGAACTCAAATCAAAAAGTAATACCACAGTTTAAGAGTACGCTACATAAAATATTTTTTAAGTGCATTAAGTCTTCGGAAATATAAACATTTATCTGGACCCAACTAACTCATGTGTCCTTACGTGCAGCGCTAGTGCGCTCCGTCCCCCCTCCCCCTTTCAGCTGTAGGGAATGTAAACAAGCTGTGCGTCGAGCGCTGGTTTTAGCCTCGTGTAAGTTTGATCAAGTATCATAATTCTTTTGTGAGGCAGCGTAGGAAATTCAAAATGAGTGACTATGACAGCGACGATGCAGTTTCATTCACTTTGGAACCAAAAGGATACCTGTATGAACCGAAGTAGCTACACAGAAGAGGAGCTGCTACAGATGACGACTGAAAGGAATACAGAGGAAACATCCACGGACACTGGACATCAAGATAGAGTCTGAAATACTCAGTGGTGTAAATGTCTGAGCTGTGACTCAATGCCCACAGATGCTGAGTGTTACTGCTGCCACGAGTGGAACTTGGTGACAGACACTCTTCAGGATTTGTCTGAGTTAGAGGACACTGCTGGCTCTCAAACCGTCTGTATAACTCATCACACAGATTTCCCTGCTCTTCTGAATTCTGGAGTGTCCTGTAACAGCAACAACAACAACAGTTGTGGCAGCAGTAACACTTAGCATCTTGATGTCCGGTGTCCCTGGATGTTTCCTCTGTATTTCTTTCAGTCTCCATCTGTAGCAGCTCCTCTTCTGTGTAGCTACTTCGGTTCATACAGGTATCCTTTTGGTTCCAAAGTGAATGGAACTTCATTGTCGCTGTCATAGTCACTCATTTTGAATTTCCTACGCTGCCTCACAATCCTTAGAGTACAAACAAAAGAATTATGATACTTGATACTCTCCATAAAGGTGCTGGAGATCTCAAAGCTCACATGGACACCGAAAAACATGACATGACAGGGCATGTTTGGCATTTCATATTGTAAAACACCACAACAGCTACAGGTCCATGGATTGCACCAGTGCCTTGCTAAAAAGACATTTCCTGACTCTGACGTTGCTAAAAAGTTTAGGAGTGCTGGCACCAATGCCCGGTACCTGGCAATCGGTACCAGTGCTCAACGGTACAAATTTTCGGTACTTTTTTGTAGTTATGTGGTAAAAAAATTCAATTTCTTTAACAATATTATATATATATTTTTCAATTTAACATATATATCCTTCAGTATATACCCTTGCAATGCTGTGTTCATGTCCATCATGGAAAACCCCCCACCCACTCCCCTCGTCTGCCCCGTCTGAGTGCAGACTCAGATGAGCCCATATTTTACTTGACCCAAAACACAAATAAACGGACTCCCACCAAAAAAATCTGATATCAGTCTGCATTCACGCTTTATTTAGAGAATTTTCAGCGCGTTACTTTCACATAAAAACACAGCTAAATAAGGCTCTAGTTCTCATCGTGTCGTAAAACGGCGCTACCTCCACTGCAGAGCCACAGCTGGCTACGAGGCAATCGCCGCTTAGTGTATCAGTCCACGCGCGGCGTGCCAGATATAAACAAATGCAGGTAGTCTGTCAGGACGAATTGTGCAATAACAACGTAAAGATGAGGAGGCTTTGAAGAGTCAAAGAAGAAGACGTTACCACTTCCGCTGAATGTTATTTTCTGGGAAAGAAATAAACGCCTGTTCCAAATAAACGCCCGGTCCCAAATAAACGCCTGGTCTGCTCAGTGATTGAAACAAATAAACGCCCCGGCTACTATTTGGTATTTTACGGTATAAAAACAAAAAGGCTCAAAAAAATGCGACTGGGAATCATGTTACACGAAATACCCTGACATCCTGGAGGAGTTTTCTGGAGGTGTACGTGCCCAACAGTGAAGAGTCTAACGGTAACAGCACTGCGAAAGATTTTCCTCATTCAAAGGAGTCCATCAACAAGGTAATACTGTCGTCAGAGCTCAAAAACATAATTATTTGATACTGCACTTAATGCCTTATTTTTGTATAAAGTTAAATAAGTTGGTTAAGAATAAGACATAAGTTTTTGAATGTCTGTGAGTCACAGATCTACATTATCAGGACAGCCAGGTAAATGTGGAGTTTTGTGCGTAAATTAAAACACTTTGAGCAAAATTGACATTTCTTTGATTGTTTTATCATGTTGATTTTGCAAGGGAACTAACATGACCAACTTTAGACAGATGTGGAAAACAACTACATAGACATGCTTTTCAATACATATACAGAACAAGAAAAAAAGAGCAACTGCCTGTCACTACTGCTGATGTCACAAGTTTTAAGGGTCAAAAAACTTGGTGAGCACCCTTCTGACTCTCTTCCCTTCAGCTTCATTACAGTCTGTGCGATAATGGTTAGACTCTGCGGGAGGCTGGAATTCCCTGTGGAACTGAATGGCCTCCATCACTCTGCTGTCATCCACTGTGTCTTTACAAGCTTCACAATAGTTATGTAAAACAAAGCAAGCATAAATCACTGAAGGGAGGTCATGCATGTTTATGTCCATAGCTTTTCTAAGTGCTCCAAACCTTGCCTTTAGACGCCCAAAAGAACATTCAATTGTCATTCGGCTTTGGCACAGAGACAAACCAAAGTACTGTTCCTGAGGGGTGCAGCCACCACTTGCATATTCCTTCATAAGGTAAGGCATTAGGGGATAAGCTGGGTCTCCAAGCAGAAATACTGGAACAGGGTCTTCATCTTCCACTATTCGTTTCTTCAAGGCAGGGATACGGCCAGTCTTGAAATGAGAGTTCAACTTGGAATTGGCGAAAACTCGCGCATCATGAACGCTTCCAGGGCACTTGATCACAACATCGATGAATTGGTACTTGTAGTTGCATGCTGCTTGGACATTAAGCAAATATCTCCCCTTTCTATTGATGTAGTCCATAGAATTAGAGGTTGGTTGTTTAATTTCTATATGTGTCCCATCGATCGCTCCTAGGCACTGTGGCATACCGTGGGCATGGTAAAACTCTGTGACCAGTTCTTCCACTTAAGGTTCTGAGAATGGCAGTCTTATGTACTGTGGACCAAGATGGTCTGTTGTAGCCCTGCAGACCTGAATGAATGAAAGAATGAGTTATTGTTATTATTATGCTCAGTGTACACTACAGCAGAACAAAATAAATTCATTAGAATATTCCATATATATATATATATATATATATATATATATATATAAATATATATAAATATATATATATATATATATATATATATATATATATATATATATATATATATATATATATATATATATAATATTTAGAGAGTGATAAATATAAATCATTGATACACTTCTTTCACTAGAATTTCTACAAACTTAGGACAATAAAAAAGTCTGATACACACACACACGTACTCCTTACCTGCCGTACGATGTTGGAGACGCACTGTGGGGACAAACCAAAGGCGTCAGCTGTGTCTTCCTCATTCTTGCTTGGTCACTGAGGTAATAGAGTGTACAGGCTACTTTTTTCAATATGTCGACTGGAGATCGCATTACAGTCGATTCACCTTCTATATGAGGGCGAAGAAGCTCGGCCAAAGAAATGAGTGATGTCCTGGACATGCGAAAGTTGAACTTCCACTCCTCATCAGCCATATCGCCTGCCACGAAATTGTCCCACCACTTGCTGGTCCGGCCAGGTCTGACCCAAAACCGGCGTTTCTTGTGATGTTTAAACCATGGACGCTTGGAATAATCTAATAATACTGAGTGAAACAGACGCTGACGTTGCGCAGCTGTGGAGTGGCTTCGATGCAACAACATTACATTCATTTGTAGAGCTGTAATGAGGGCAAACAGTGCATAGAAGAGAGAAATAGCGTGGTAAATGTTGGCCATCGTTCTTGTTGTTGGCAACCGTTGCTACGCTGACTTGTTGCTAGGCGCTTGACGTCATCGCGTCAACTCCAGCTCCGTTTAACACCGCTACACGGATCCACTCAACCGGATATTTTTTTATTTCTTCACTTTTTTATCCATTTTTAAAAATCTCAGTTTATGTGGGTGAAATCTCCGTGTTCGTGTGGTTGAGAGGCCCAATCGGACAGAAAAATGTGCGTTTAGGAATATATCCATATACGTGTGGTTCAGGCATTAGTATTCCCCAATACACCAGATGATCAGCTCAACTCTACTTCGGTTGAAATCTCCCAAAAGCGGCTTCTGGACAAAACAGTTATAGCACCACCTACAGGCCTGGCATGCTACTACAGCGTTTTCAGTCCATCAGTGTTTCTGAGTAAACGCAGATTTCTTTCACTGCGTTTTAGCGTTTTCTGATGAAACGTTGTGTAAACGAGGCCTGAAATACTAAAGCCATTGCAGTATGAGACACGACACTACAACTCCCATGAGCACTGTCTGCACAAAGTTTTTGCTCAGTGGTCCATTAGTGAAGTCTTATGCTGACGTAACTGCTGACAGAAGCTCAGACATCTCCAGCTTCCGTCTTGGACACTGTGACAGTTTCCAGTGTTTAGCGCCTGATAACGTGAAATAAAAGTTCACTTGCGTCTTTTTGGCTCTCCATTGTAAACAAATCCCTGGATTTAAGTCACAAAGTAGCGCCATAACTTTTTAGGAGTGAGGACGTTCATTGGGTGGAGCATATTTGAACTCACACTGCACAGATCTCAGCAGCAATAAGACTTGTGGCCCAGTGTGACTTATATCTGTTGTTTTCTTTTTGATGACACATTTTTTGACTGATACAGCTTTGAAAAATGTATCATTATACTACGAAGTGACTTGTAGTCCAGAAAGTATGGTACTTAGTTTATTACTAAAAAATGACTGTTGTAAATGAATATCTAAGCAAACATTTTTTTTTTTGCTAGTTTTTCAGTTTAGTTTTTATCTTTTCGACTAACCTTAAAGCATAACAAATTTCATTCAATGCAAAAATAGACTACTCCTTTTATAACTTTGTCTTAATTGTCTGCATATTTTCATATTAAAAGAGCACAACTGAATGCCTGATAATGGGGTTAAACACTTATGTAGTCTTTTTTTTGAGTGTGCACACATTTAAAAAGGTTGTAAATCTAGTTCAGGTAACTTTAAGCATGCTATTGTCTGCTTTAATCATATTCAACATAATTATCCAACAACAAAATTGTGGCTAGTGAAAATGCTGAGTGGCTGGTCACTCTGGGAAACCACCAGACACAGTGGCTGGTGAGCAAAAACGTTCATGTCAAGCCCTGGAAACAAGTGTTAATTCAGACAGTCCTGAAACAAAGGCTTCAGAGGCTGACAGTCTCAGGAATCAGACGCCTCTTGGTCAGCCTGACCCAGTGGATATTTGCTAAGGCTCAACAGGTTATTTTCCCAGGAATCATAGGTAACAGTAAGAGGTAAAGTGTCACTTGGAAAAACAACATTTTCCAGCCAGATAAGCATATTTACTGGAAGTTTCATTTCAAAGGTGAAGGGTGGTCACTCATAGTTTGGCCATAGGTTATCACCATAGCGATGAACTGGCCAAAACAGGAAAACAGTGACGTTGCTGAAGCAAGGGTTTCCAACATTTAAAACATGAAGTCTTTTCAAAACATGATTCTGACTCTGTTCTGTGTTATAAGTGAACACATCCTACCTAGCAGGTGGAAAATGTCTAATACTGTAATAGAAAAAGGCCTTTGCCGACAATGTGCTTTTGGAAGAGAAGAGCACTAACAAACTATCGCAACCCTCAAAGAGGGTGCAGTATTACAACCTGCGGAGGCAGAGAAGCGCTGTGCCTCATCGATGCCCACGTTAATCAGCGTGAGACCTTAAAGATCTGCCTGCATGCGCGAACCTGCAAAACATTGTGATTTCAAGTAAACGGTCTCTCTGTCTCTTTCGGAGTCTCTGTCTCCGACGCACATTACAAGCATGAAGCCAGCGCGAAATGCTGTCCGTCGCCTCTATTAGCCTCCCTCTTATTGACAAATCAGCAATTTTCAATTATATCTTTAAGACTCTTAGCACAGTTATTCAGCAGGGATGACCCTCCAGACAGAGCTAGGTCCAGCCTGCTGTACGTCCTTTTTTCCCCTACAGAGACAAACTGACTGAGGAAGGTGGTATCGTCATGAAAGGACGTAAAACTGTTATCCCCCAGTGTCTGCAAAGAGAGTACATAGACATCATACACAAAGGTCACCCTGGCATAGATGCAAGCAAACCCTGAGCCAGAAGCATCATATTTTGGCCAGAAATGTCAAAACACATTACTGAAGAATTATTTTCATGCGCTGGATGCAACAGCACAAGACCTCATCAGCAAAAGGAACCCCTCAAGCTTCACCCAGTTCCTAACCTCCCCTGGTCAACAGTAGCAACAGGCATTTTCAATTGGCATGGAAAACACTACTTGCTCTTACAGCTCTAATCCAGCGCCCAGGCTAGAAAAGTCACAGCAGAATATTTTAAGATTGTTTATATTGTTTACCTGTAGGCTTGGTCCTCCTTATGATCAAAGCCAGCAAAGATAAGATAAGATAAGGGGCTCTAATTTCGTAGACCAGGTACAAGCGCAGGCGCACGTGTCCTACGCCGGCCTTCGCCGCGCGCACAGGGCGTGACAGGCGCACTTTGTAAGTTTCACAGGCACAGAGGAGCGCAGAGCTGCGCGTCCACGCCTCCCTCCGCGCAAATGGCAGAGAGGGAGGAGAAAAACTGTGAGTGGGTTTAACACAGCCGAGCACTGTTTTCACCAATCAAATGAGCGCCTCTCCTCGCCTTTAAATGCGCTGCGGCATTTAACTGATCCCCAGCACCAACAGTGTCTGGAAAGACCCAATAGCGGTGACGGTCAGAGCTGCTGTCCCTGCAGCAGAAGAATGGACAGCATTTAATTTTTAAATAAACGTGGATTTAAATAAATTTACAGTATTAAACATTTAGCCCAAATGGCAAGTTGTATTGTTACAGACAGTGCATGTCACAGAAAATGTGGAATAAATGCACCTCCTGTATCCCAGTGCCAGGCCCAAGTTAACACAGCAGCAGTAACATCAACCACCTGCTATTTGCACGTACCAGAACACCGGTAAAACGATTACTACGGACATGGACACCGTAGATTTACATGGACAGCCACCTTCCACACCAGTGGTGCTGAAAGACGCACAGCACTACAGCTGTGCAGTATGACGGCTAAATGATCATAGATCAAGAGCACACAACTCCGTGAAAAGATATTTTAAGACAGTCAGTAAATGCATTAAAACAGTGGACGGAATTAACAAAGTTGTCATGGCGTAGATAATATAACATATAAATCATTAGCTTTACGCAGAATCAGCGTCTTCCATGAACTTGATTTGAAGAACTTTTAAAACTATGTACAGTCACTTGAAGCCAGGTCAGCTGGCTAATACATGGATGAATCAAATCTCCCCAACAACTGCCGGGGAGGTTTGAAGGTAGCGGACGTCCATCCATTTCTGCTGAGGCCAGAGCGCACAACCATGAGGCTGGAAAGGAGCCGTAATCCCATGCGGTTTCTTGTGTCATCCTTCAGGAGTGTCACTTGGGAGAAGGCTTGCTCAATGTGAGCATTTGATATTGGCAGAGTGAGCAGTCTGATCACACAAGAGCTATTTCTTTGAAACACTGGTTTCCTGCAGCATCATTGAATGCCTCAACTTGCAGCCAAAATGCGTCTATAGTCTGGTTACCTGAGAAGCCGGCTGGAGCAACATTTCTCCACTGGCACTCAAAGGTGTCGATTGCGCATGAGAAAAACTCAGCAGGCAGATCTTTAACTCCTGGCCTATTTGTCACGGACATCACAGAGGTTGGGCGAAACAGTTCCAGTTTGCGCAGCATTTCCAGTGATGCAGGAAGGCACATTTGATAATGCACCAGCACTTCCTTCAAAGAGTCTAAACACCGAGATGAAATCCTCCCCTTCACTTCTGGCGGTAATGTACTGGCCTCTAACTGTTGCTGGAAGGAGTAACCCAGGTCTGTGTCCACCTGCGTGAAGTTGTCCCCCCACCCAACGCAAAACTCGATATAAATAGTCTCAATCGTTTGTACTACGTTAGTGCTGGTTTGTGCAGAAAAAATATTGTTTGTGCTGCTTCAGTTTTTAAGATATTAAAAAAATATTATTAAGGTCATTTTAAGTTCACTCAGCCCCCCGACACAGTTCAAACTGAACAAAAATAGTCTCAATCGTTTGTGCTACGTTAGTGCTGGTTTGTGCAAAAAAAAAATTATCGTTTGTGCTGCTTTGGATTTAAAGATATAACAAGTTTATTATTAGGGGATGACGTCACTCAGCCCCCGACATAGTTCAAACTGAACAAAAATGTCCCAATCATTTGTGCTTCGTTAGTAATTGACCCCGTCCGTGTTGGGAGAGGTGGCGTAACAGCCTGCCGGCTCCGCTCAGTGCCGCGGCGCGGGGGAGCGAATTGATCGTCTGGCTGCCGGGCCCTCGGCCGGCTCGTTGGCGGAGGAGTGCAAGGGAGACTACCCAGGGTAGCGTGGCAGCGGAGGCCGAGACCAGCTGTGGAGCCAGAGCTGAGGGCGACAGGCCGGAGATCCTGGAGGTGAGTGAAATGTGTTTCGCCTGAGCCAAGGCTATGGATATATAGCCCTCCAGCAGCTTGTCCTTTTCATGGATATCCTTTTGCAGACGGCAAAGTTTTTCTTCCAGCCGTGAGTTTTCTCTTTTGCACTCCACACACACAGCCATTTAGAGATTTTAAGAGCTTTTAGACCCACTCTTCCGGGTCTTGTTGACGCCGAGGTGACGAGCCGCAGTAATTTTGCACTAAAATCAGCCTGAAATGGTTGTTCTTGTGGCTGAGAACTGAGGCCCAGTTTAAAATGTGTCAAATCCAGCTAAAAAGTTAAAACAGGGTTGAAAAAAGCCATAAAACTCGTTAAAAGTCTAGCTTTCCAGGAGAACATCTGGCGGGAGGAACAGACGCTGATAATAAAACAGAGGGAAAACAGGGATCCCGAGAGGAAGTAGCACGTGATCTAGGTGGTGGGATACTGACTGTGCATGCAGTGGCGGGATGAGAAGGCGCTCCGCACAGCTCACAGGAGAGGGAAGTGCAAGCAGTGAAGATGCGGCAGTACAACTTGGAGTCGAGAGTGCCCCAGCATGTTCCCTGATTGAACGGTTGTATGCGGCCTGCTGCTTGATTAGCAAATTAAACATGATAAGAATAAAACCCTGTCCCTCCGAATCGTAATGCCATGTCCAACACTATGGACAGGTAATCGTCTAGCTCAGGTCTCCACATGGGGAAGGCTGAGCAGATGACATCTCTGTACCAAGAGAAAGCAAGGGCAAATTCGGTGGGAGTCAAGTCTTTGGATCGAGAAGGTACAGGGTGATGGAGCTGCATGGGGCCTGAATGAGTGGGAAGTTCTCTGGGCTGACTAGTATCAACGATGGATGGCTGTAGGAGTTGGGCTAGATCTACGTAATTACCAGAGAGGATTTGCTGTCGCAGTGTGGGAGAGACGGGAGAAGGCGATAGAGTGCTGAAGCTGGTCGGCTGGGTGGAGCTGCTGTGGCAAGAGAGTAGTTAGTCACGTAATCAGAAAAAACATTTGAGTGTTGGGGAAGGGATGGGGTGGGGAGGGGAGGGGAGGGGAATGGATAGACCAGTTGGAAAAAAGGAAGAAGGCTGTGTGGCTTGTGGTGGGGCCCTCTGGTTTGCTGCATTGACCTCATGACCTGCTGTGCTGCTGAAAAGGGAGGACGGAGGAAAAGTAGCCATGTTGCTTTGAATGGCTGAAGGAAGCGTAGAGGAAGGGATGGTGGGATGAAAGGATGCGTGTGCATGGGATGATTGTGCAGCCTGCGAGGACAGGGATGAAAAGAAAGCTGAGATCAGCTGAGACAAGTCAGACATAGAGGGAGCAGGCACAGGGGGTGTACAGCCTCTCCCCCGCTAGGGGGAGCTGATGTTGGCTCTGGTTGAGGCGGGCTGTGGTTGGCTTGGGTGTTGAAGCAGGAAGCGCGGGAGCGGCGATGGTGGCTGTGTACAGATGCAACAAAGTAGCTTTATTATCGGTACGGTGAAATGGGATACCTCTCTCCCTTAAGCTCCTCTGCAAACGGACTGTCCAGTTTCTTGCATGAGGTGGTGATTGTGTGCAAGGAGACTGCCGGGCTGGGGTTGGAGACGGAGTGCGACGGTGACGGGAGGTTCTTTGCCAGCGTGTGGGAGGCTGCCGCTGGGTAGGAGGTGGAGAGGGATGACCTGATCTCTGCTGGGTGTGGGAGAGATCTCGTTACTGAGACTCGAGCGGCCGAATTGAGGTACCCTCACCACCGACCACACTCGGTTCCTGCGAGATGATTGATTATGGTCCGGTTGCTGCTCCGGGGGAGAAAGACCGGTTTCAGGCAGGTCGTCGAAAAGATTGCTGTCGGAGTCCGGAAGGTCGATGTGCAATTCAACTTCCATGGTGAGTACTAACGAGTAGTATTACTCTGAAAGTCTTGAATTAATATTTGCTAGCTGCGTGTGCTAAGCACTGTCTGTCAGAGGCTCTGTTGAGAGATCTGAAACTGACAAGGCCAGATGTGTTCGCCAGGTATGTGTAGATTTGTCAGGTGATTAGAGGCGTGGTTGAGGCGTGACCCTGCTCCCGAACCTAAGTTAACATATTAACTTCATTTAAATGTTTAGTATTGACAATGTTGCTTGCTCTCTATGAGGCTATAAATAAAGTTTAGTTGTATTTATGTATAATGTCAAGAATTTTCTCTTTCCCGTTCTGTTAAATACATGTATAAACCCAAATGAAACATGCATCAAGTCTTGCTTGTGAAAAGTGAATTATTTTATTGGAGTAGAAGCACAGATTGGCACAATGTGTGTCATGGTTTGGGTTTTTGGTTTCTATGTTTTCTTGTGTTTCTGCCCTCTTGTGTTTCCTTGTAATTCTGTTCTTGTCCTTTGTTTCTGTGTCACCTGTGTTAATCTTAGTTATTCTTGTGGATTGTTGTCTTTGTCTCTTGTTGTCTTTAGTTTGTGCTTCCTGTGGTTTTGATTTGGTTCTTGTCATGTGTATGTCTTTTTGTGATTATTTCTAGTGTTTCAGTGTCTTTAGTCTCTGTCTTGAGTTTCCCTGTGTTTGGTTTGGTTCTCCTTATGTTTCCCTCCTGGTTGATTGCTCCTCATGTGTTTCACCTGTGTCTTTTTCTGCACCTGTGGTTAATTACCTGGTCTATATAGTCAGTGGGTGTTTCTCAATATGTGTACTTCAGCGTACTTCTGGACTCGCGGACTCGTGATAGATCATCAATCACAGCCGAAGTCCTGTTCCAATTCTAAGTCCGCATCGAGACAAGTTCGGTTCACGTACCCGGATGTGGACTTGCCCTGCCCCTATTACCAAGTCTGCCTCCGGACGTAACTTGAGCGGACTTTTCACAGCTCCAATCCCACAATGCAATTCGCCCGTTCGGCCAAAGGAAGAAGCAGAAAAATGGCGGAGGACAAGAGTCACAATTGTAAGTAACACTTGCCACGTAAAAGAAGGAATAAGATAAGTAATAAGAAGTGTAAGATACATACTTGTGATGGAGTTGTGTTTAAAACCTGAATGTTTAATAAGGCCAGGGTTAAGACATCCCAGATGAATTCTAAATGAATGATGCAGGTGGTTTTGGTAACGATAAAAAGGGACATTAAGCTAGCTAGCACCAACCACTGAGCAGCTTTATGTTGGTATTTCAGCAGAGCTAATACAGTGCAAAGTTGCGTTCATAGGTTAACTGTTGCAGTGTTACATGTCTGTGGTTTTAGTGTAGATGTGAAAAAAGTACTTGATAACGACGGTATCACTCGCTGTTATCCAGGGACAACTGAGGAGACCCGGGCCCTTATACAGTGGCGGGCGGCCAATGAGGCTCTATTCACGGGAAGGCGTGGGTCAGCCCAGACTGGCTGGGAGTGAGTAATGCTGTGTCTTGTTGCTTATTGTACATTTAGGAGCATTATAAAGACGTTATGAAGGTTGATTTATATTCTCATGTTTTGCCAGGGACTTCGTGACTACTTCTGGCCTGCCGATATCGGCCAGGCAGGCCAAGAAGAAGTGGTCCAATTTGAAGGATAAATACAAGGTAACGACCTGCCTCTGTTTGTAATGGTGACTGAAACCGTTTCCGGTACTTTCCTGTAAAAAAAGTGTAGTTTACAAAAGCCATTTAAAAAAAATGAAGGTGCGGTGTATATGATGTATACAAGTCTGTAAATATAAATACAGTATCAGCTAGAAGTTGTTTTTCTGCCTCAGGAGCTTAGGACCGACAGGCAGAGGGGTAGAGGCTGGAGGTGTGACTGCTGTCACCTGGCAGTGGTATTCTGAAATGGATGCAGCACTCCAGGGGCAGCACTCAATCAGTCCGCCCCTGGTTGTTGCATCCAGTCTGACTGCCACTGCTGGTGGCTCAGTCAGCACAACAGCCTCTACCCCAGCCCAAGAGGCATCCAGAGCCGTGCAGCCAGGGAGGAAGAGGGCCAGGGAGGAGAGTTTGATGGATTTCTTGAGGGAGCAGGCGGAGAGGGATGAAGAGAGGGAGAGGAGGGCTATGGAGAGAGAGGAGGAGAGAGAGAGAAGAGCAGCAGAGAGGGCGGACCGTTTTTTAAATTTGTTTGAGAAACTTGTGAATAAATAAATAAAATGTAAATAAATGTAGTTTTTGTACAGAGTTCAATCCATGATTCATTCGAATATGGTGTCCCAATAGTTGAGACATCTATGTAGTCTTAAATTATGTCAGACTGTTTTAGAAAAATATAAAACATAGTTGTTATACATAATATGCATTATCATTTGGACTTATACTGATGCATCTATTTATCCATGTGCAAACTAAGTAGGTCACAGTGAAAGGAAAACAAATACAAGACATTCATGGTGATTGTAACCCAAAACATTTTAGTGTGCACTGATTTAATAACTGATTGAAGAACTGATTTAATAACTGATTAAAGAACTGATTTAATAACTGATTAAAGAACGTAAATAACTGATTAAATAATTGATTAAAGAACTGATTAAAGAACCTAAATAACTGATTAAATAATTGATTAAATAATTGATTGAAGAACTGATCAAAGAATGTAAATAACTGATTAAATAATTGATTAAATAATTGATTGAAGAACTGATCAAAGAATGTAAATAACTGATTAAATAATTGATGAAAGAACAGATAAAATAACTTATTGAAAATGATTAATAATAACAATGAAAAAATAACTATTTACACTTTGTTGTGAACATAATTGTTTTCACAGATAATCATGCTGCTCCAGGCATGGTGGTAGAACACCTGGAGCAGATGACTGTGCAGCTAGCCTGCTTCTGAGCGCGTTCCCAGAACTGTGCCGCCCAATGGCATCTGGGCACTCAATGTACCCCTGGTCTGGGCCTTCCTCCTCCAGCTGTTCCTCATCAAGTATGACCCCTGCTGCGATGCAAATGTTGTGGAGCATGCAGCAAGCTCCAACAACTTTTGGGGCAAAGTGGGGCCGGATCTCCAAGGCTCGGAGAAAGATTGCACGCCAGCGAGTCTTGAGGAGACCAAAAGTCCGCTCGATTATGTTTCGAGCCCTGGCGTGCAATCTGTTGAACCTTGCTCCAACGTGACCTGGTAATTAATATTCATTAAAAAAAACATATTAAAATGTATCATTGTAAAAAAAATCATGTTCTTTTTAATATGTTTAGCAACAACATGTCCTTACTTTGAACAGGCTGCCGATATGGGGTGATAATGGCCACAGGGAACTCCAGACATGGGTACCCTCCATCACCCAGCAGGAAATACCCCTCTGGTGGATAGAGGGCCTGCTGGTACATGGGGGACCTTCGCAGGACCAAGGCATCATGCACGGACCCTGCGTTCCCGATGTACACATCCAAGAAAAGCCCCCTGGAGTCGCAGATAGCCTGCAAAATTATGGAAGCGAATAGCTTCCAATTATGTAGGCCTACCTTTGTGGTTCTCCAGGGGGCCGGATCCTGATATGGCACCCATCGATGGCACCAGCAGCCCAGCGAAACACCTCGTGGCCAGCAAGGCGGGCAAAGCCGGCACCCACCCCCACCATTTCCTCTTCCTTGGGGAAATGGATGGCTCTGTGCAGGGTGTCCATCATTTTATCAATGGTGCGATGGACCACCCTGCAGACAGTGGCCAGTGGCATGCAGAAAATATCTCCTGCAACCCTGTAGGATGCCCCACAAGCCAGCCAGTAGAGGGTCACCAGCACCTCCACTTCTGCACCCCATCCATGGGTCCTCTCCAAGGGCAGCATCTGCAGAAGCATATTGATGCTGTCCCTGGAGAGCCTGAAGGCTGGTTTGGTGTCAGCTTCGGCGTCCTAATAAAACAAAGTCAGGATGGGTACACTGTGGTTGACGCATACCTCCTGGCAGGCTCTTGGTCCTGGCCACAACAAAAGGGGAAAAAAATGCAACATTTTTTTTTTTTAATATTTCAGATTTTTAACCTATTCATTATAATTATTGTTCTCCATTTTGATAAATGTAAGTTTAGTTCTTATTATCAATGTTAATGTTTTATTATGTATATAGTCCCAATTGTAATTTTTTAACCTATTATTAATTATTCTCACTGTTAACTTAACATTATTTATTCATTTTTGTTATTCTAAATGTTCCTGATTTTTAACATATCATTAATTAGTTAACTATTAATATTGATGCTTCTGAATTAAAATATATTTGTTATTATTTTTAATGTTATTGATTTTTATGTCATATTATTATTAATAAACTTTCCCAATTTAAATCTTTTTACTCTGGATCATTAAATCATTAACCTTACCCTACCATACTAACTTAAATTATTAACCTTTTTCAGTGTGTAGCCTATGTAACATTTATGTTTGAATATATGCATGTATTTATTTAAGCAAAACTACTCAATCATTGTTTTTGCGTAATTCCTTATTATTTGTATTAAAGGTAAGTGATGCCCCCGTTTCTCTTTGTCCTGAGTCACACTGTCTTGTATGTTTACTGTGAAAGGTTTAGGAATGAAATGTTTACTGGCCATTTTTTTCGATGTATGACATATGAGTAATTCTATGCAGCAAAGACTGTTTTGTGGAGTGACTTATATTGATATTTTCGGCACTTTATCGAGCCTTGAAACATACACTTAAGATATCAGTTTGTCTTTCACTGGGATAGAGCTAATGTAAGTAAGTCCAAAGTATATATAATTGTCTATTCCTAATCTGAATGAGATGAAATGAACGTACAAAGACAGCGAAACTGGCCAGCAGGGCGCGTCGTCTTGCCATCCTTCGCCTCATCCTGGCCCTCCTCTGATGGATCTGCCTCCTCAATCGTGCAGCCTCCTCTTCAGCGGCGATATAAAGTATGCCGACAGCAATAGTGAAGTCGATTTCGTTCATTTTTGTGTAAATTTTTAGACTTAACTGATTGAATTCGTGCCAAGCAGACGTAGAACCGATGATTTCTTTTCCTCCCCAACTACACTCGTTTTTTCCCGCCACTGGTTTGCTATTTATTGGAATTCGGAGAAACTAATAAATTACTATGAAACAATGACCACAACATGAGACATGATTGATTTATGTTATAATTTATGCTTTTTATTTGTGTAATTTTTGTCAAACTGCTGGCAAGACAACCGGATGTGACGTGGACGTACAGGGAAGGGGACGCAAGTCCGCTGCTGTTCCAATAGTGGTAGGATCATCCTGCGGACTCCCGACCTCTGAAGTCCGAACTCAGAGACAAACTTGCCAAGTTCCAACTTCCAAAGTTTGCGAGTTCGAACTTGCGAACTCTGAATTGAGAGACACCCTCTGTGTTTCGTGTGCTTGGGGTGGGTTCATTGTTTGCTGTTGGCTGTCGCTGTGTCTTTGTGCCTCCTTTGTTTCCCTGTGCTTCATGTGAGTTTTCTAGTGTTTTTGGTTTTGTTTCTTTTGTTAGAGTTTTTTGAGTTTGGTTTGATTTTTTGAGTTAGTAAAATAAATTTTTATTTCATCTGCATTTGGGTCCTCCTTCCTTTCGATTTTCCCTCCAGACTCTCACGACAATGTGTGGGAAAACAGTGGAGTCACTTTTCTGCTGCTGTAGACTGAGATAGAAGAAAATGTAGATTATGGTGCCCTCTGTGGAATCTTGGTTTTGGTTACCTCCGCCAAGGAGGTTATGTTTTTGGGAGAGTTTGTCTGTCGGTCCTTTTGTCCGTCTGTCTGTGAACAAAATAACTCAAAAACTAATGGATGGATTTGGATGAAATTTTTAGGAAATCTGAATATTTAGATGAAATAAAGGTAGGAGCAATATTTATGGTCAAAGTGACAATATGACTGAGGACTGTGGCACTGGCAGAGGTCTGTGTTCTCCAAGTGCTGTTCTAGTTACTTGTGTGAACATGCCGTCAGTTAGAGTATTTTGGAAGGACAGAAGCTTATCTAAAAAAAAAAAAAATCTGGAAAACAACTTCAGGATGATGATGCACCTGACATACTGTAGAGACTTTTTGATTCAGAGTGTAAAACTGAGAATAAAAGGGCCGTGATAATCATTGCAACCAAATAGACATCATGATATATTGAATAAGAATGTATATGATACTATATGGATATTACAAACTTTGAAATACTGGTTCATTACCAAAAACAAATGTAATTCACAACCAAGCTTGAGTTTCAAATTCAACACTGGTTTTATTTCTTTATTGACACTTATGTTTGGGCACATTATAGTGCTTAAAAGTCCAAGGAGATCTGGTAAAACATTCGACGGCCACCCTGTCACACTCACAGATGAACATCTCACACTCGTTGTTGTCATCTGGAGGAGAAATAAAATAGGACTCATTAAAACACATCCTACACCATCAAATTAACTGCAATCAATTTGATAACAACAGAATCCAAGTATGGTTTTTTATTTGGTTAGTCTGTTTCAAAACCAAAATAAAAAGGAAAAAAAGGTGTGATTACTTTGTTTTTCTGATTAAAAGAAAAAAAGAAAAAAGTGGTCTTGAATTGTTGTTTTTCTGTTTTAAAACCAAAACAGAAAAATCAAGTTCTATTTCATTCTTCCTGACCGCCAGAGGCAGTTCTTAACACTGGATTATATCTGTCTCATGCACGCGCAGGTCGAGTATTTAATATCAACAAAGTCACATGTGACCTGAGGGGTATTGCACGAAAGTAGGATAAATACATCCAGGATAAATGAGCAGGCGCGGCTTGAATAAGCCTAGTTGGCGCTTTCTCTGATTAACTGGCTGCATGATGAAAAGCCAGGATGAAAAGACGCGGCTTAGTCAAGCCAGGTGTGGATCATTTGGATAAGTGCGCATTCACAGCCTTCTTAAGAAGACCACGAGATTGATCACAGAATCACAGATTGAAAATGGAGCAAGGACGTGCATCTTTCCTCACGTGGGATGAACAGGCAATACTTCTTCAACTATATGAAGAAGTAAAACATATAATCCACAAGAGAGGCAACACGAGTGTGGTAAAAAAAAAAAAAAAAAAAGAGAGGGAAAAAGCCTGGCAGTTAATAACAGACCGGCTTAATGCGTAAGTAGCGCGAACATGTACAATTAAGAAACAGCACTCCACACACTGTCATAATTACAGTATAAAGATGTGGAGCTGATGACTTTTCAAGTCTGTGAATCACTAATGTTTTTCTTTAATGTGGCCCATAGAAGTGCATGTTACTCAGGTTATTTGAAGTATAATTAAGTTCAAAGAAAATTTAAACTCTGTGTCCGTGTTATCTATTGAATCAACTTCTCTTATGTTGTGTTCTGTTTATCCCTCATCTGTCATGAAGAACAAACCTGTCTGGCCAGAAAAGAACCTGGCAGCAGGTGAAAACCAAATATAAAATTATTCTGCAGTCTGGTAAGTTACTTAAGCGTAGCCCAAAGAGCAATGAATCAAATGAAGTGATACATTTGTTGTATGCTGAGAATGAATTTCTGTACAATTTTAGCCATGAAAAAAAGACACATCAAACCAGCGCAGGGGGTGGCCCACCAAGCCAGGACCTGACCCCAGCAGAGGAGCTGGGACTCCACTTAAATAAAGGGAGGCCAGTGATGGAGGGGATTCAGGGGGGACTGTGACAGATAGTGATATACATATTAATTAAACCTCTGCCAGCAATTTGACAAACTGTCTTTATTAGTATTGCAATATAACAGTAGGGCTGACAATGAGACCGAATGAATGAATAGAAAGATTGTTTACGTTAAAAAGTGGAGTCAGAATGATGTGGGACCCTTTCACTCCGAAAGGTGGAGTCCTAAAACAGGACAATTTTCCTATTTTCAGGAGACAGTAAAGACAAAATTATGTTCTGTCTGCTATATTGTAGTCCATTTCAGTGGTGTGATATATTTATTTTTCCTTTGTTTCTCCTCTTTCTCATTCTGTAGGTTTAGGTTTTTTTTTTAACAGTTTGGATTTGTACCAATGTCAGTAAGGCCTGTTTTTTCCATTTTTTTAAATAATAATTTTAAACCTTTTATTGTAGGACTTGTATTAATAAAGAAAGGATTCTCAACTGTCTGTGTTAAAAGTTATTTTTGTCTTCATGTAATCTGTGCAAATAAAAAATACTAAAGTCAACCAGCAAATGCAATGACTACATTTGTGAGATTTGGGTGCAGGATGATTAAATGATGTAATGTGTAGAAAAAGCATGGAAATGCTGTAAACCATGCTCATTTCTTACATTACATAGAGCAGAGCCAGCGCAGAATTAATCTTATCCTGGTAGTTAGCCTGGTCTGGAGCAGGCTAGCTGCAGAGAATAAATCGCCATGGTAACTAGTCCAGGATAAACTTGGCCAGCTTTTGTTCAACCAACTTGAGGCTAACTTCATCCAGGATAACCAATGTTTGCCAGCTTAATCCCTTATCCTGGTTTTGTGCAATACCCCACTGGGATGACGCATGAGGTAGTTTAAATAGCCTGCATCATCGCAAGAGACGCCCCTTCTATCTTCTCGCAGGTATCCGCGCTGCAGGTTGTTTTCAGAAGGAAGTCAAAAAGACTTTTTTGCTTGGAGCCCTGTAACTACGGTTGGAGCTACGGAATTTCGTCCCTCTAAGGGCAGCAATAAGTCACAACGGCTACATTATTTTCACCAAAGCCGAGTTGTCTGGCCAGTGTTTTCGCCGGCAGCCTCGGCGCCATACAGACTGGCTAATGATAGCTGGGAGCTGCTAAGGTCAGTAGTATAGCCTACGGGCTGAACGTTTTGTTTTTTATGTTGAAGGAGAGCCTGGCTTCTGGCTGCTTTTGTGTCTTTTTTTTTGCCTTTTCCCGCAGTAAAAGTGTGTGTGCTTTCACCGCGGAGCGTAGCGAGAGTAGCACACCAGGTTGTAATTGATTGTCCCACTTGTGTTTTCGCTTCGGTGGTTCATGGTTTTCATTTAAGAAGAGCCTGACTCTGGGTTTCTTTGTTTGTTTTTTTCCCCGGTGAGAAGTGTTTCCATTTTTGATCCGCGAGGCTGGTTGTATCTCGGTGTTGGACGGCTGACTGTCACTGACGGCTCCACAGCTGGTTTCGCTCGCTTAGAAGTGACAATTTTCCATTTTCTTTTAGTAGTATTGAGTGCTCCCCATAAGTGTGTGGTGGAGGAGTTGATTTGGTTTTGTCGGCTTGTTACCACTGAGTGGTTTCGCTCGCGGGTAATATCACCCAGATAGACCACCATGTCTGACATGTTAGGGTCCCATGTTTGCCGTTCATGCATGGCGCCGCTGCATGCATCCGATGGCCATGATGAGTGCCCTTTATGCCTCGGTGCTGCACACATGAGGGAAGGACTTTCAGAGAACCCTTGCATGAATTGCAGTTTCATGCCACGGGATCTGAGGCTGGCACGGTTGGCTGAAGTGAAAGGACAGCAATCGGGGGACCAGCTGCCTCCATCTGGTATGGCTTCCAAGAGGCATTGTGGGGTAGGTGGCACACTGCTGGAATGTGCCCCACCTAAGAAGAGACCCAAGAAGGTGGATGGTTTGGCCATTAAGGTAAATAAACTAGGCTTAGAATTTGCAGAGATTAAGGCACTGCTTCCTAACCTTCAGCTGAGCAGTGGGGCAGCAAGTCCAGGAGAAGACCCACCTGGTTGGGATGGAGATGTCTTGTCTACAAGAGCTTCCTGTAACCAGTTTTGCGGGGCCAGTTCGATCCAAGGGGGTGTGGACACTTGTGATCCTGCCGCTGGTAGGGGGTCACAACAGACAGTGAGTGGATCTGGGGTTGGTTCAGAGGCTGGCCCAGCCTCTATTAAACCAATGGTGCGCATGGTGTTGGGCACGCTTGGGCTTGGATGAGGCCCGGTGTCTGGTGCCCCATCAGGTGCCTTTTTCAGACGCCCCCCCCGCAGGCAAGCTTCTGTTCCACCATCCCAGCCATATATTGAGGAGCTCCATAAGTGCTGGCCAGACCCCAAAGCCCTGTCTCATCACACATCTGATGGCAGGGCCCTGGCCTCCATGCAGAATGCAGGCAGTTATGCCCTGGGCCAGATGCCAGCAGTGGAACCAGCAATAGCCTCCCTCATTGTTTCACCTGATGAAGTTTTGAGACCTGATGCTCGCTGCCCCAGGCCGCAGTGTCGCATCACAGATGATTTTCTTGTGAAGTGTTATGATACAGCGGCCCGTATGGGGCGTATTGGTAACTCGTTGTCCCATTTGATACTGGCCCTGTCGCAGTCCCTGCAGTCGTCTGACCTGGATGTGTCCATCCAGAGTCTGAGTGATTCCTCTTTGCAGGCGTTTGCCCTTATGACTAGGGAGCTTGGTAGGTTAGTGTCAACACTAACCCTGACCAGGCGTCAAGTATGGTTAGCTCAGTCTCCAATTCCTGAGCCAGGTCGGAGGGCTCTTCGGACTCTCCCAGTAGTGCCTGGGGAGTTGTTTGGGCCAGCGGCGCAACAAGCATTAGAGCGTGGGGTTCAGGCAAACCAAGCTAGGTTACAATTTGCTAGCCTTCAGGACTCTGCGCCCGCTTGGAGACGAAGGCCTCAGGGGGCATATAGCACTAGCCGTCCTCGATTGCCAACCCAGTCGACTGCCTTCCCAAGGACATCACAAGCCCTTGAGCGGCCTGATTACCACCAACGCCCTCCCCAACGGTCTGGGCTCCAGACCCAGAGGGGTCAGAGGTCTGGGTTTCGCCCAACAAGAGACCCTAAGGGCCAGGGGGGAAGGCCCTGAGGCCTTGGGGCCGGCCGTCTGATGGTTCTCCCAACAGCACCTCAGCTATTGGAAAAGCTGTACTTCAGACCCTTGGGTGGTGGCAACTCTTTCCCTAGGCTACCATCTTCAGTTCCGACGCCGGCCCCCAGTTTTCGGTGGGATCCGACATACCAAGGTCAGCGATCCCACAAAAAGACAGACACTCAGCCAGGAGATAGCCACCCTCCTGGAGAAGGAAGCCATAGAAGAAGTGGACCATCTGACACAGCAAGGTGGGTTCTACTCAGTGTATTTTCTAATCCCAAAAAAAGAGGGCGGATTTCGCCCTTTTCTGGATCTAAGAGGGTTGAACACTTTTCTGAAGGTGTTGCCCTTCCACATGCTGAGAACAGCAGATGTGCTACAGTCTGTGACTCAGCAGAGTTGGTTCACTACAGTGGATTTGAAGGATGCATACTTTCATGTGCCAATTGCGCTCCACCGAGGCAGGGTTTATCAGTTCAAGGTGCTTCCTTTCGGGCTATCCCTTGCCCCAAGGGTTTTTACATGGTGCATACGGGCAGCATTGGCCCCACTGCAGGCCAGTGGTATGCAAATCCTACCATACCTGGACGACTGGCTGATCTGCGCGTCGTCCCAGTCACAGGCAGATCAGGACACTTCAGCCCTTCTTCACCATGTTTCACAGCTGGGCCTCACAGTCAACTATGCCAAGAGCTGTCTCATACCCAGCCAGAGGGTGGTGTTTCTTGGAATGATCCTGGATTCAGGTCACATGCTGGCCTCCCCCACACAACGCAGAGTGGAGGCCATACTCCAGCTTCTCTGCCGTTTCCAGGGAGGCAGGAGGATACAGTACAGTCTTTTCCTCAGGATGCTAGGTATGTTAACGTCAGTAACATCAGTGGTGCCACTCGGCCAGTTGTATCTACGACCTTTCCAGATTTGGATAAATGGCCTTCATCTAGACCCAAGGGTGCACAGATCAAAGAAAGTCATGGTGTCCAGCCAATGTCTTCTGGCTCTGCGACTATGGAGAAACAGGGAGTTTCTGTCCAGAGGGGTAGCATTGGGTTTAATACCCTCGCGACGGGAAGTGGTTGTAAATGATGCTTCAACAACTTCAGTCATCTTCATCAGTTGGGGAGCAGTGTGGAAACGCAGAGCGGTGAGAGGGCTCTGGAATGTGCAGGAGGCGACACAGCATATAAATGTGCCCGAGCTCCAGGCAATGCATTTGGCTCTCATCGAATTCCTACCGCATTTAGAGGGCAGACATGTTCTGGTGCGTTCAGACAACATGTCAGCAGTCTACAATGTCAATCATCAGGGGGGCCTAAGGTCAACCCGACTGCTGGGGGTGGCACACAGTCTCCTTGTATGGGCTTTCCCTCGCTTTGCGAGCCTCAGGGCCATGTACCCGCCAGGACCACATAACCTGGTGGCAGACTCTCTATGCCGCCAGAGACCTTCTCCGGGGGAGTGGAGACTCCACCCAGAGGTGATAGAGGAGATATGGAAGATATATGGCAAGGCAGAGGTGGACCTGTTCGCTTCGAAAGCCTCAACCCACTGTTCTCTTTGGTTCTCCTTAATGGAGACAATGAGCCCTCTAGGGCAGGATGCTCTGGCACACCCATGGCCAGATCTTCTCCTGTATGCATTCCCACCGTTTCCTCTCATTACAGCAATACTACACAGGCTTCAGCAGTTCAGCCACAGGCTTTTGCTGGTTGCCCCGAACTGGCCAGGGAGGCCGTGGTTTCCATGCATGTACTGTCTTCTGACCAGAGTGCCATGGTGCCTGCCGAAACGACAGGACCTGCTCTCACAACTGGCAGCATCTGGCATCCGAATCCAGAGCGCCTGCAATTGTGGGTATGGCCCTTGAGGGGCCTGAACCACTCTTAGCTGCTTGTGACCAAGCAGTTATTCAAACCATAAATGACTCCAGGGCACCCTCCACAAGGGCACTTTATGCAAACAGATGGAGGCTCTTTTCGGAATGGTGTAGGGCCCACGAGGAGACTCCTGAGAGTACCTCAGTGCCAGTAGTACTGCGGTTTCTGCAGTCTTTGCTCGAGAAGGGGCTCTCTGTTTCCACCTTAAGGGTATATGTGGCTGCGATTTTCAGCCAGGCTTAGAGTAATAGATGGAATTACCTTTGGATCCCACAGTCTGGTGACCCGATTTCTCAGAGGAGCCCAGCGGCGAAACCCTCCACAGGCTTTTAAAGTTCCCCCATGGGACCTACCTTTGGTGCTTGGAGGCCTTTGCCTTCCCCCCTTTGAGCCTCTAGGACAGTCAGGGATTGAGTGGCTATTATCAAAGACTCCTTTTCTTGTGGCAATGGCTTCAGCTAAGAGAGTGAGTGAGCTTCAAGCCTTGTCAGTGAGTGAAGCATGGAACTGGAACCTGGAACTCAGATGGCACAGCGGTGTCACTCTGGCCTAACCCAGCATTCATCCCTAAGAGGTTGGGGGCAGACTACATTAATCAGGTCATTGAATTGGGAGCTTTTCTCCCCTCATCCCAGCAGGGAGAGGGGGTCAATTCAGCAGAGCTGCTCTGCCCAGTTAGGGCATTGAGGCGCTACATCCAGGCAACCTCGAGCTTTCGCCGCTCTGATTGCCTGTTTATCTCTTATGGTGGACACAGGAAAGGACAGGGCCTGTCTAAGCAGAGACTTTCCCAGGTGGATAGTTATGGCAATTGAGGAGGCCTACAGGTCAAGGCCAATGCCACTTAACATCAAGGGTCATTCAACCCGGAGCGTCTCAACTTCGTGGGCAGCACTTCAGGGGGTCCCTCTTAATGAGATATGTGCCGCAGCTACTTGGGCCACACCATGTACCTTTACTATTTTTGACCCAGGAGTTTTTAGTGTGCAGAAGAAAGTTTGTGTACTTACTGCCACAAGTGATCTTCCCGCGGGACTGGTCGCAGTTGTAGCTGTAGTGCTCGAAGTAGGGACTATCAAAGAATTTCCAGCACTTAGGGTGGGCTATGGCATCACCCCAACACTTGTCATGGACTTGACAGCACCTACCAGTTACAAGATCAAGCAAGACAGTTTTAGGAAAATGTCTGTTTTAAAGTCCCTGTCATCTTAAAGAAGCAGAATGACCGGATCATGACCTGTCTGTATCATCCACAGGTGTGCCAGAGCCTCCTATTCCACAGTAGCAGCCATAGTCAGTGTAGGCCAGAGTAGGCCAGCTTTTAGGCATCATACACAGGATCATGTTTCTGAGCTGTATGACTGACCTTTTGTCCAGTACGGGCTGGGCTGAAAAAAAGAGCCCAGTCATACACCACATATACAGATGTACTGGTTAGAATTGAATTAAAATAAATTTGATTTTATTTTAATGTGTACTGTATGCAATGAAGCAGAAAATTGGGAAATGCCATTCTCACACAAAGGAAAAAAAAAGAAAAGAAATGAAGTAATTATACATGTTCAAAAAGGCGTAGGAAGAAGTAGATACTTTTTGAGCTATTACTCCATAATACTCTTCCTCATGGGTCTTATAAAAACAAATTCAGCTGTCAATGTAAATATATTACACACGTGTGCATTACAAAACACAGAATCTTTAAAAATATGTTTAATAATCAAACTCTATTAGTGTAGCACCTTTCACTCAGGACTTGATAATACAAAGTGCTTTACATGGGATATAGAATAAATTATAAATAAAATAAAAAGTAGAAAATTATATCATTGCATAAACTTAAAATATAAGACCCTCCCCCCACCAATTCAGTACACGCACTCACTTACTTTAACACACAGAGACATAAAATGGAAATTCTGATGAAAACAAAATTAGAGGAGTGGGGAAACACTATCTTAAATTATAAATGAGGAAACACAGGAGCTTAGACAAAAAAAAAAGCTAGTTAAATATCATGGTAAGGCATTAGATAGAAATACTATAAGGTACACTAAGTAAATACATGATGAATAAATTACACAATAATAATATAAAATCAAATAAATAAAGCCTAAAATCAGGTGCATATTAAAATAACCTAAAACAGGATAGTAAAAAGAAAAGCATTAAAAAAGAATAAAATTCCACATTAACAATCTGAATATGAATAAATATACACATATGGACACACATACATACTTACTTGTATTTACTTTATAAGTCACTGTTCATATAAATAACATATCTATATCCATCATACTTACATGGAGCAAAATTACCAAGAGAGATGGCTAAAGCCACAAGAAGCAGAGTCTGGAGGGTTTTCATCCTGGGAGATGGAGAGTCACACAGAAGTGCTCACCCTGATGTTAGGTCACTTTATATATGAAGCCTGAGACCCAGGGAGTGTCCGTCTCTGGGTCAGTGTGTTTGATTTTCATATCTGAAGTTACTGAACTTTGGGGGAGAGGTGTGGCAGGTCTGATAAAGGACCACAAAGACACATTCAGGACTACATGTATCAGTTGTGTTACGTGTGGGTAAAATGAACCTCCCTGATAATTGTTCAGTACTTTGTGCAGCCAGTACTATTGAAAAAAATGAAGATGTCAATCAGTCAAGTGTTATCTCAATGCACTTTACCATAAGGAGGCCAAAGCCATACTCTTCACCTTGTACATACACATGCAAATACACACACACACACACACACACACACACACACACACACACACACACACACATATATATATATATATATATATATATATATATATATATATATATATATATATATATATATATATCTCAAAGCAGAGACAAAGGGACTAAAATCATACTTGTCTCTGCTGAATCTGACCTTAGCCAGTCTTTATTTATATATAGCACCACATTTGTTGAATATAGTTTTATCAATGGTAATCCTCTGATATGTGGCATCTTATTTTTAAGAGGGGCCTCATGTTTATATGGCTGTAAACATAGTTTCTATGGATGTATAACTGATACAATCATGGAAAGGGAAATAAATGTTATATTAAAATTAATATCTATATAATCTGGAGGGGAATTGATGTTGATTGATATAGCAGCATTGAGCTGTACTGCCATTAAAGTGAGTTTCCCTGATCTAAATGTATAATTTTATCATGGGATGTTGAAAAATTTCAGGACTAAAAAATGAGAAGCTGGCCTAGAAGTGTTGACAGGTTGAAATGTCCTAGGAGAAGACTTTTAAAGAGATTTGGGGGTTGTTACTTTGGTCTAAAAATGTCTACAGCTCTGGATAAAGCTACTAATAATGTGTTGGCAGCTGGATTTCAGCTTGTTTGGAGCTTTATAAGATTCTTTTCAAAGCACTTAATTGTTCATGCCTCTAGTATATAACAGCCTCACACAGAAGGTGGTGTTCATTAGAACTTACTCATTTTATATCTTATATTTAGATTTTAGATTATTTGTATTTAAATAGGACAGTTTGCATTAATTAACGCTGTAAATGAATGGAATTTAAGCCAAGTGGCTACTTTCCATCCCAAGCCCCATTTGCAGGTTGTGTCAACACACAAAACAGTCCTCTGTAATTGGAACAAAACATACAAACACACTAAAAGACATAAAGTCATAGAGAAAAAAAACGTCATAAAGTCCAGAGGAGAACAGGCCAGGAGTTGGAGTACCATGTGAATTACACACACTGAATTACAAAGTGCTAAAATGCAAATTAAAACGCTTAAGTCCTGAACGCTAACTACCTTGGAGCACTGTTAATTGTTTGATTGCACATTGATATGGGTTATAAAGAACATACCACTTTGCACATTTTCCTACCACCCAAGATAGTGAAATGTGGCATTTTGAATATCATTTTGCACAGTGCTCAAGTTCAGTCATGCATGTGTGAGTAGATATTGCATTCAACAGCTCAGTAGCTCTAGCCAACATCATGACTGGTCAGTTATAAATGTTGATTGAGGGAATGATTGTCCAACCATTTTCTGGGGGCTTTTGAAAAGTCCTGCCCATCCTCAAAAACCTATGGGCTCTTTCTCAAATGTATCAAATAAAGTCATAGAGAAAAAAAATGGCATAAAGTCCAGAGGAGAACAGGCAAGGATTTGGAGGACCATGTTGATTTTACACTGAATTATAAAGTGCTAAAATGCATATTACAATGCTAAAGTTCTTAACACTAGCTGTCTTGGAGCACTGGTCATTGTTTTATTGCACATTGTTACAGGTCATATAGTGCATGCTGCTTTCCACATTTCCCTACCACCCAAGATAGTGAAATGTGGCATTTTGAATATCAGTTTGCGTGGTGCTCTTAGCACATGGTTAAACATGCAGATGGGTTGCACTGAGAAAAGCATACATAGATAACTTTTGTAAGCACTCATTCACAAAAATGACATACATGGATGTATTTACACGGGACAATCATAGACTAAGAATATGTAATTATGGATTAAGTGTTACACTTTTATGTAGCCGTGACACAGCACTGAGAGAATTTAGGTTTCAGAGATGACCGACTAATCACTTATTTGACCACTTCTGTGTTTTGCTGTTAACTGACCTTGATACTGTGGGGAAAAAAATATTAGGATCTGAAAACTTAATTAATCCCCAAGAGGAAATTTTGTTTTTTTCACTTACTCTTATATACAGTATGGCAGTACAAATAAGAAGCCCATGAAAATAGATAAGAGCATAAAAATCTAAGTAAAAGATCAAGAAAGCAGGTTGCAACATGCAGATTCTTTAAGCCACATCAACTTCCCTATGCAGTAAAAACATAAATGAGAATGAATAAGGCCAATGAGAATAAAGTATTAACATAACCATTATTTACAACATAAATATAACAGGACAGCACTGTGTGACAGAAAAAGGAAATTTGACCAAACAGTGGTTTTATGCCTCCGTTGGGAATATATTCCAGAGAGTAAGTATACAGTGATGGGACACATGGCCTCTGACCCTACACCTCCCAAACTGAAAGGCACAAAATGCCCAAAAATATACATTAAAATATACATACAATATACAAATTAAAGAATCACAAAAGTTCTAGAACTATTGCAGGTGATAGGTAACTTCTTATGAGACTAACACTGATCTCTCTCAGGCAGGTCGCACAACTAGTTTGATCTGATATTAAAATGAATGTCCAAAAGTTCAGCATTTTTGGTACTTAAGATTCTAAATCTTGTAAGACCTTTGAAATACACTGTTAAATGGTAGAATCTAAAGGATTCATCACATGGTTACAACAGCTGCCAGTCCCACTTTGATGCATACACCAACCAAATTCATAATCTCTATTTGAATGCGTTAAGGGGGCTGGATTTTGTATTTTATGGGGAAACACTGAACTGCTTAGCCAAACCAATCAGCAAATCCACAGCAATAATCTTAAAAGTCATTTAAAGTATCAAGTGTGTGAACACATTGCAAGTACCACAAAAAACGTGCTTCCTATTTCATGGATCTGAGACATTTTCTTTGGACCTAATCAAGCCAAGTAAGTCTGCTACTTTTACATTTGTAGCATTACAGACATACTTTTATTTTCAGCACCTATATCGTGTCTCTTCATCGTGGCAGACTACCTGCGTTTGTTTATATCTGGCACGCCGTGCCCGCGGATTGATACACTAAGCGGCGAGAGCCACGTAGCCAGCTGTGGCTCAGCAGTGGAGGTAGCGCTGTTTTATGACACGATGAGAACTAGAGCCTCATTTAGCAGTGTTTTTGTGTGAAAGTAACACGCTGAAAATTTTCTACATAAAGCGTGAATGCAGACAGATATCAGTTTTATTTGTGTTTTTGGTCAAGTAAAATATGGCCCTGTCTGAGTGCAGAGGAGCAGGGAGGGGGTGTTTGGTAAGTATTCGCGAATACCCGGAAGATGACAGAAAATGATCCCACCCACAACTTAACAAAACATGATTGGCTAAGACAGCTGTCATTGTCAAATTGTGTCCACATTCCCTTGAGTTACACAGGCATTCGTTGCAGTTACTGAAGGCCCTGCCTGCCAGAATGTGTCGCTGATTTACCCAGATACCATCAACAGGAAAATTGTGATTGGTCCATTTTCCATTTTGTTATTTTAACCCATTGTTAGCCAGGACAAGTTTATAAAAATAATATAAAACTCATTGCTATGATTTCATTGAGTAAAATAAATAAATAAAAACAAAATAAAACAAAATAAAGAAATACAATTATTACTTAGGAGTACAAAAAATCTTTCAATATTTTTTATTAGGCCTTCACTGAATACCTTGAAGGCCACGAGGGTTCCCCTCTGGTTTCTTTATTTTGCCTAAACAGCCAACCCAAACTCTCATACACACACACATACAGCCAACCCATACACACACACACACACACACACACACACACACACACACACACACACACACACACACACACACATACGCGCGCGCGCGCACACACACACACACACACACACACTCACACACATACACACACACACACACACACACACACACACACACACACACACACACACACGCACACACGCACAGGTGCATGATCTTAAAGACATCATTTGGCTGCCTTGTACTCAAGTCTTCTTTTTTTCTGAACAGTTACATTTTCATTAGTTATGAGAGGTTAAAAAAAAGGTTTTATGTCACGTTTAATGATGATTGACAGCTTCTGTTCTTGTGTATTTTTTTTCTGGGATTGTAAAATATGTCAGGACGTACAATCAAAAAGTGAATAGACCCGCAGAAGAAAAAAAAAAATATTAGTTTTGCCACCAGGCTCCACTTAGATTTTCCTAGAATCCCTCACAGTCTCTACTGCACAGACTTTTGCTGCACAACTGCTGCCTATGGCTGGGCATTCCACAGAGGTATTTTGGCTTCAGAACTGTACAATAGTAAATGGCGGAGCCACACTGTCCATCATACAGTCTATGTTTGTGATGTATTGCTTTGGAGCTTGAATAGAATTATCACTACTTGTTGCAAGGCACTGCCCAAGTAGCTGCCTGTTGCAGCAGCTTTCTCTTCTTTGTCCGTTTCTTGCAATTTTTTTTGTCTCTTTTTCGTCATCTTTGTATTTGGAGTGGATCATCACTTTGTATGGTTCATTGTTGGTCATGGACACCAAACTTTTTGTGGCTTCAGCAAAATTTTTACTACTTTTCTCCTGTGTTTGTCTGGAGATCCTACATGTAACCATGGCTGCATTGTTTACATGTGAAATTAGCTGTTAGCAGCCTGTAGCATGTCAATGCTAACTAGTGTAAGGCTTGATGATTTCCCTCAAGGTGAGGAGGAGGAGGTGAGGATGACGTGCTGGTTCTCAGGTGTGAGCTGTGAGGTGACGACGTGGACCTGTCTTTCCATCCATCGTTGTTGGGAACATGGGATCTATCTCCGGTGGGACGGACGAGCTAGCCGTGCTAGCCCAGCGGCAGAGGGGCTGCCGGAGGGCAGAGTGGCATCGTGCTGTTCATGGACGTGGCTGATGGAGCTGACATCGGACGCCGGCGCCACATTGGAGGAGCTTCACCTGCCGTGAGCAGACAGGATCCAGGAGACAGAGACTGAACAGACTGCTGGGGAGGCTCAGTCCTGGACCCTGTGGAGGTGGAGACTGGCTGACTGGACAATGATGGACAAGCTGTCAGCATCTATTTTCTTATGGACCTTTTTGCACTTTCTATACACTTTCTTACTTTTATTTTTCTTAATTGCTGCTGTGACTCCTGAATTTCCCCTCGGCGATAAAGTATTTTCTATTCTGTTCTATTCTATTCTAGAATAGATACGAAAGTGTGCATGCGAAGAGCGCTTGACTGTGCATTAGGTTATTTGACATCTGTTGAATCAGAAACCAGAACTTTTTCGCAACTTCAGTCCAAAACAAGGTCTGGTGACATCAGTGTTTCTGATCCATTTTTATGAACGCAAAAAGCCCGGCCGCCCGAGCCCCTCTCATGATTTTGGTGGAAATTGTCTAGTATCTCTATATTGGTACAGTAAAAATGCTTGATATCAAGCAGAGGTGTAGTGTTGGATGAGTAGAGGTTGAATATGCCACCCATAGCCATGAATTATTGATAAAGGTGTATTTACAGTATGTGGAAATTGGTGTAATATGCATTCTCTGGGTATAAATATGAGACTTTGCTGTTAAATTCCTCCATATTGGTACAGTAAAAATGCTTGATATCAAGCAGAGGTGTAGTGCTGGATAATAGAAACCAACTATACCACCCATAGCCATGAATTATTGATCAAAGTGTATTTACAGTAAGTCAAAAATGGTGAAATATGCATTCTCCCGGTATAAAAATAAGATTTTGCTCTTTTATTTCTCCATATTGATACAATAAAAATGTTTGACTGTAAGTCAAAAATGGTTTAATATGCATTCTCTCAGTATAAATATGACACTTTGCTATTTAATTTCTCCAGATTTCCGCTGTAAAAATGCTTGATATCAAGCAGAGGTGTAGTGTAGGATGAGTAGAAGTCGAATATGCCACCCATATCCAGGAATTATTGATCAAAGTGTATTTACAGTAAGGCAAATATGGTGGAATATGCAACCTCTGGGTATAAATATGACACATTTCTGTTTATTTTCTTTGGAATGGTACAGTAATAATGTTCAATATCATTTACAGGTGTAGTGTTGGATAAGGTAAAGTCAAATATACCAGCCATAGCCAGGAATTATTGATCAAAAGTCTTTTGCATCACATGAAATCTAAGAAAACATAGCCTCTGTGTTATATTTGAATCAGAACTTTATTTAGCATAACCTGTCGAGTTTCTAAAGTACTTCGGAAGTACAAACAGCGTGCCACATCTACCGCAATGCTCTTAATGGTTGTGCACTCAAAATGTAAGAGCGGCTCATTTGACCACGAACGTCTAAAGTGCGGCTGGCTTGACCGCAGTGCGGTTTGGGATTGGGCCCCTGTGTCCTACCCACTAACCATAAATTATCCCTTATGTTTGTGATCCTTCAGACAATGATGTACAAAAAGGTCAGGTGACTCAAAACAGTGAACATTCAGTCATTGAGTTCACACACCACTGGTGATGTGAAAATACATCTATCAGAACACAGGTTGGAACTCTCTAAATCAAAACGTCCCACATCTCAATTTTTCTTCTTCTTTTTCTTCCAATACTCGACTGTCATCATCTTTGGGGTGATGGAAATTAAAGCAAAGCCATACAATGTAGAACATTTGTGGGAAACCAAGAGAGAGGGGATGTTTTTTATGATCCATTTTTGTTGATGACTGGCAGAGTAGGTAATTTATCTCCGAAATGCTCAGGAATGAAAACATGTTTGATTTAAAACAAAGGTGTGCACATTACTCAGACCTGTGTGATTCACTGAGTCGGACTCATCCCTATGAAAATGTTTATCCTGCCTCGATGAGTCGTCCAGTTCAAACTTTTTTGTTTTATATTTGGGCTTCCACTTTTTTTCTTAGGAGCTATGAGGCAGTGGATTATAGTGTTAAAACTGTTAGGTCGGTTTGTTTCAGCCTGTTTTAAAGATCATTCTTTCGCTACTGTGTTACACTTTAAAAAAAAAAAAAAAAAAATCTTACTGAATCTTTAAAAATGATGAGTGAGATGTAACACAGAGGATGTGAAAATCCTGACATGGCACGTCGACGCCCCCTGGTGGATGTTGATTGGCGAGGCCATCGTTGCTAGGGGAACCATGTGAGACACCGATTGGCCAAAGTCAGTCAAGGAGCCAATCAGCGGTGTTTTTGTTGCGAGGTGCCGTATTGCAGTGAGGCGTCCAGCTACAGATAGGCTGCCTGTTGAACAAACAGAAGTTATTCTGTTTCAATCGCGTTTAGTTTGAGATAGAGAAGGAACAGGTGTCAAATCCTTTAACCACCTGAGTGCCATGACGTTATTGACGGTATGAATGATCGGTTAATAAGTTAAACTGTTAGCGCCTGTTAACGAATGCTCGTGATCGTGGAGCGGATAAAGCGTCTGACCATGCTGAAATTCAACTTCAGGAGGGAGAAGGACCAGGACTTTGTACGTGTCTCTTTTATTCTTGATTTCAATGAACGTTATTCAAAGCTAACACGACTCCTTCTTCTCAACAGTTGCAAATAAATACCCGGTAGTCAGCTACATGCTGTCTGAAGGATGGGTAGGGTAACATCCCACACTGTCCTTAAGTACAGTCAGTTGACACTGCATTTGGATGGATTCGGGTGTATTGGGAAAGATTTTGTCTTTCCACCTTGTGATCCTTTTTTTTTTTTTTTTTTTTTTTTTTTAATTTATTTATTTATTTTTACATGAACTACAAAACATAATCCTATAGGACACAATTTCTCTTTGTGTCTTCTTTGTTTCTATGAGGAAACTGTTTCTGTTTCATTATTTTTAAAAGGTATGGTGATGTTTGTGGTAATTTGAGACAGCAGGTCAGACAGATTGAAGCACATGTCATTACCATGGACCTTTGCCTTAAAGCCAGCTTATTGCAAAACAAACAAACAAAAAAAAGTGTCAAACTGAGATTTTCTTGCCCTGCCTTCACCACCTGTCTGTTCTCATCAGTAGCTCATTCCGCTTTCTTCTGCATTGAACTTGTTGTAAGCTTTCCTCCTTACAATCATCCCTTGATTTCCCACCCTTGTTGCCCTTGTATTTAACCAAGTGTGAACAGAGGCCGAAACTTAGATTAGAGTGATCAGGAACCATGAAAGCAAAACATGCACTGGCTCCAACATTTTCATTGCTTTACCATCACTTGCACATTAACATTGAATCTCCATTTAGTTAAGCTTCCCTGTATCCATTAAATTAGTGAACACATTTAAATTAGTCAAGTCAAATAGAAATAACATGAGGGTCAGTGTAAACAGAATGTAAAGTCTTAAGGTCCTAGTTTGTTCATGAATTTTTTAAGAGCTTTACGACTTGTACTTCAAAGTTATTTTGTCTGTATCTCTGTGGGTCTATGCTGATAGATATATCAAGTAATTAAAATGAAAGGCTGTATGAATACACTATTGGTTAGCTTCATTATAGTGTCCAAAACAACCTGTAATATGCTGACTCCAAAAAATGTCTTAATTCACTGAATAGAAACACACCTTGAAGATATTTTGGGTAACGCTTTATATTAAGGTCTTGTAATAAGCATTAACAAGACCTTTGTAAGTACTTATAAGATGCTTATTAACATTATTTGTTTATAAGACTATTTAACTGCTTAATAAGTGTTTAACAAGGTCATTGTAATAGTTAATGCAAGACAACTTAATCTATAAGCTTTTTGGAACCTAATCTTAACCCTCTTTGTTTTTTGTCTTCTGTTTTTGTCTCTCATGAGCCCTACCCCAGCCCTTCCCCTAAACCTAACCATTTAGGGCTCCATGCCTAAACCTAACCTGTGGGGCCTAACCCTTACAATGACTTTATTAAACACTTATTAAGCAGTTATATAGTCTTATAAACAAATAATAATGTCAGTAAACATCTTATAAGTACTTACAAAGGTCTTATAAATGTGTATTACAGGACCTTAATATAAAGCAATACTTTATTTTGTTGTGTTTTTACACGTAAAATTTGTTCATATTTCTACGTAATTTTTATTCAAAGTGTTTATGCATTTAAAATTCCTGCTGCTAGATTAAAACCAAGGCAGAGTCACTTTCATGTAATTACCTACCTTATATGTTATGAGGTCAGCTTACAGCTTGATGCTGGTTGGACCCTTCCATGTGATGTCACAGCAAATTTATTAAGGGGGTTTTTGGTCACCTACTTCTAAAGTAAGGCCTCTACATTAACTGCTTTGGATTTTACCTTGAAAACCAAAAGAGTGATTCTATAATTAGAGGAACATTACCGAAAAGTGAAAAGATGTTGTGCTTTTTTTGTTTTATATTCTATTTGACTGGAAATGTTACACCTGGAATGTGCTAAATTCAGTAGTTTGCAAGCTTCAGTTTTAATGAATTCTTAAACATTTACATAATAAAAAAGGAGTGTAATTTTGTGTTATGGAGAAAAGTTGTGACTATTTTTGTTTTTACATTTATCCATATCATACATCCATCTATCCATTCAACATGTCTCTGCTCCCTAGAAATGTCCCTCATCATTTCTATCACAGTTTAGACAAAATTTAAATGAATTATGGCTCAAAAATCCCAGTAACCAGCTGACAGGACAAGAAGAGAGAAACCTGACTCTACAACTCTACATTTAGTGATGCTAACACAGTCCACATTTCCTCCATTTTTTGTCCCTTGTGCTAACTGCAGACCCTGAACATGTCACCACCTGACCTCCATCAGTTCATAATTCTGCTCCTTTTCTTCACAGTTTGCTCTTTATAACATCAACATACAACATGTGACTTTGGAGACAACCATTGCTGATTTATAGGGTTTTTTTTCAATGGGTAACACAGTTGGTGCGGATTTCTCAGACACACACAAAGTGAATAATTTTATCCATATAAATTATTCAGATAGTTTTGAAAACACTTTTGTCATATTTTAATGATTATTAAAAAAAATAATACTGAAAAAAATATTCTCAAATATGTATTCCAGTGTTAACTTTGAAAAGCAAACCCTGACATTTGAGGAATTGGACTGCACAGGAATTTTGACATGAAAATGTACCCCTAATGATAGAATAACTGAAAAACTTAGAACCACCCATAAAATCAGTTTTAATACTTTATAATTTTTATTTTGACATGATTATACTATTGATGTAAACTCAAACTACTTTGCTGGTGTCTTGTTGGTGAAATATTCAGTGTTCTTTGAAACCATTATATTGTGTCCCCAGAGAGAAGGCACCCTTTTTTTCATCCTGTGTTGATCTGTTTTTAATGATCCTCTCTGCCACTGTTGTCAGGACCACAACTGCTGTGTTCTTCTCCAATGTGATGATAACCCTCTCCTGAACTTCCCTTTGTGTGTGTGTGTGTGTGTGTGTGTGTGTGTGTGTGTGTGTGTGTGTGTGTGTGTGTGTGTGTGTGTGTGTGTGTGTGTGTGTGTGTGTGTGCATGTGTGTGTAATGCAGAGACACATAGCTCCTGGTTTGATCCCTGCTGCCTCCCTTGCTCCCAAGCCAGCTGTCCCTCGTACCCCACCTCCACACAGCCCACACCCCTCACCTGAGAGACCCAGGTACCTCTCCATGACCTCCAACCTCCCAAAGCCTTTGATTTATCAAAGTATCAAACGATTTTGTTTCCTCTTTTACAACTAATATTTCAGATTAAAGTGAATCAGTGCAGTAAAAGGAATTTTCACAAGTAATAGCACTTGGTCAGAAACTCGTGTTTTTTGGGAAAACTTTTTAAAAGGGATTTCAGGAATCAGAGCTTCTGCTATAGAATCCAGGTTTTATCGTGTAGAATTCTTGGATGTTTTACAGTAGTTTCTGAAAAGGACCTCTTCTTTTTTTTTAAAATGGAAATTGTGATCTTTTAGCTCGTGTGGACACGTCTCTTGCCCAAATATGCGTTATATTACCACCTAATGCTCCCAGATGATAACTCTACTGAAACATGTCAGACAGCCGATGCTGTGCTCATACACCTGAATCATACACCTAAAACTTAAATCTTGACCTGATCACCTGATGTCATGATCAGTGTGAACGTTTTGTTCATACGTGCTGTCTGTCCTTCGTTGATGTAGATGTTTCTGTCTTCAGGTCGGCCTTAGCAGCAGCCATCTTGTCTTCTTCACTCACTGGACAGACGTGGGCCATTCCTCCTGCCAGACCGAGGTCTTTCTCTGAGAGTGAGCGCTCAGAGTCCTTCATATCAGAGCCAAACCTCAGCACAGCGCTGTTCACCAGGTAGAATCTCTAAAAGTAATGGATTGATGGTTGGATGTGAACTTCCTCCACTGAGTCCCCTTTTTTAACATCCGCAGAGACAGATGGTCCGAGGATCTGTCTGGCCGGCCCCGCCTGTCCTCCCCTGAACACTCAGAGGAGGAGCTAGAGGACAAGGAGGAGAGGGTTCAGGCTGAGGAGGACGGGGAAGAACATGTTTATCAAACTCTGGAAAGACACGAGACTAACTCAGACACTGAACCTGTCTACGCTGTGTCACTCAAACTGAAGGTGAGACGCAGCTCTACATCGTTGTTCATTTCCAGCCAGCTGGGATGTGGCATGGCATGAATGTCGCTGCTTTTCATCCATGTTTTAGAAATGTTATATGTGAAAGTTTAACAAAACACGTTAATCAAGAGACTTTTCAAACCACAGATTTCACCGTTCATTGCAGAACAGCGTGTTAGTATCTGAGAAACTGAACTGAGACATGCACTGGCCTGTGCTCATCCTTAGGCCCTGTCTCCTGTTTCCTGATGAGGAACAGCACAACTGTTTCTCAGCCATGAAAAGAAGAGGGCCGTGAGAATGTGTGGGACATCCCTGCTCAGTTTCTTTTCACACTTGGATTAGCTTCAGTCACCAAAACAGCATCACCAGTCTGATCCAGCAGGTGGCAGAGTTATACTGAGAATAGGTCATGTCTTCAGCTGATTTAGGGAAACACTGTCTTTGCCTGCACAGCTTTGATCATATGGCATGGTCGCTGCATTTCCTGAGATATTTACCATCACAACATCACATCATTTCACAGCAGACGCTGTCAATGCTAACGCTAAACAGATGGTGTTGTTTCACATCTCTTTTTTTACCATTTTTTACCATCATCTCTTTTTTTTTGTTTTATTAAATTGACAACTACTGTAAACTTACACTTTTTTTGCTATTGTCATCCCATCCATGGGCACAGATGTGGTACCAGGCACAAAACAAAACCTCAGGTACAGTAATAAGGGACACAAATAGATCGTTTTTAGTCACACACAAGTTTATTCTAATTGGAATAGTAAATGAATGAAATTAATCACCAGACCTTGAAATAAGGTAAAATAAACAGTAATGTATTTAATGATAATATGATTTATGAAGTGGCTGCCCTAATACTTAGAACACCTGATAGATCTGAAAGCATTGACCTTTATTTGCCTCCAAATCCTGATCTTGAAACGTGCAGGTCGTCGCTCTGAGCTCAACAAATCTCAGATGAACTGAGTCCTCCTGTTTTATCTACTTTAACTGAAACATTTGGTTTGTTCACCTTTTGCAGCAGTTACAGCAGCACGTGTCTTTGACATAGTGTCAACATATTTACAGAGAACTTGTTGAACGGGATTGAAGTCCAGACTTGTGGTCCAGTCCATCATTTTCAGTGTTCCTCAAAATCACCAAAGTCTCATGATGATGGCTGTATTCTGTGGAATACAAAGCACAATGAAATAATTATGACTTTCTTGATATTTTGTTCCTTTTTGAGTATTTTAGCTGGTAACTCAACAAAACAACTCAAAGCTTGTAAACACACCGGTTTTCTGAATAATTTTGCCACCACTGTACATAACTAATATAATGTTCAATAAAAGATAAGCAATAATCAGATTAGGTCTAGTTAAATAGTTGTTGTGCTGTCAGGAGTTAGAGTTGGGAATCTTCAAGGTGCTGCGTCACAGTTTAGTGTATGAACATCTAAGCTGGGTAACTCAAGGGTCGTCTATTCCTCCCCAAGTCCCTGATAGTTTCCAGGAAACCAGTTACTTCAACTTGATGTACCAAACTTTTTCCATGATAGAGCAATTACTGTTTTAGCCGCTGCTCTAGTCCTGTCATACATATTTAGTATTTTTCTTTGTCTTATATTTTACTTCATGTTCTTGTTCTTATACTCCTGCACCTAGTTTTCCCAGTGGCATCTGTCAGTCAGTCACGCCTCACAGGGTCAACCTGCCTTCTGCTCGATTCATTACTGGAAAACTCAAAGCAAAGCACAGATGACAGAGTGGTCCACCACAGCCAGAGGAAATAACACCACTTCATATCGCGTCCGTATTCAGTCTCTGCTTCTTTCATGTTCGTCTTCTGTTTCACCTGTTGCTCTTAGTCATGCTGAGCTCAATCTTTTCATTTAGATTAACTGGCTCTCTGAAGATTCACACTTATAAACAGACTGACAAGAACGTGTTGGTACCACAGTGACTGTGTCCAAAAGGCGGTGGGCTCTGGAAAGGCCCTGCACAGAGAGAGAAACGGGCAGTGAAGCTCTAGAAACGACCTTCTCCTCATGTGACTAACGTCCTGTCTGTTCTGTCACTCTTCCAGACCAGCACAACGCAGCCGGCTCAGATGCCTGAGGGACGCTCACCGTCATCAGGTACTGACTTCACACTCGTAGAAGACGGGTCAACACCGTTAATTCTACAAGCACCAGAGTGTGTGTCTGTAAGCGGTCATTAGCTTTTCATTAAACCCCTTTTTATTGAGAAGTTTTATCTCTTAAGTCAAATCAAAGTGAATTAGTTCCTACTTTCTGTAGGGACTAATTCACACAAACAACCTTCATCTAAAAACCGGTTCAGGGTTGAAATGGATGCTGGTGTCAGGCAGGTATTTTAGCTAAAGCAATTACTGATGTCTGACGAGTTCTTCCAGTGTGGATATAATCCTTAAAATAACACTTAGTTCATGTCAGGGTTTAATGACTTGATATAAAACGTCCTATTCAGTCCTCATGCACAATAAAACACAAAGTGGTCTGTGGATAAACTCAAATCAAAAGGTTTTGATCAAAAACTGGGTCCACCACCAGCAGGTATACCGGGCCAAAGCTCCCCTCTGTGTTCTTTGTAGAAGTTACACGAAAAAACAACCACACTTGTTTTTTTTGTGTCCTGTTGAAGAAATAAAGGAGGAAGAAAAAACATTTTTTACTGCATCAAAAATTCTTAGTATGTATTTTCTTAACCTCTGTATTATGATCAATGCATCACTTTGTACTTTGTAACCTTTTGCTCAACTACCTGATTCTTATTGATGTGATTAGGCAAGTCAAGTTTATTTATGTAGCACATTTTGGCAGCAAGGCAATTCACACAAGACCTAACAAGACTCATACCAAAGGTCACTGGAACACACTGGGAAAAACAAAACAAAACAAAACAAAACAAAACAAAACAAAACAAAACAAAACAAAACAAAACAAAACAAAACAAAACAAAACAAAACAAAACAAAACAAAACAAGACAAAACAAAACAAAACAAAACAAAACAAAACAAAACAAAGCAAAAAAAACATCAAGAATAAATCAAAGAGTAAATTTAAGGCCACGAAAAAATAAAATGAAATAGCAGAAACAAAGGGTTAAAATGTAACAGAAGATTTTAAAATCCAACCGTTCAGTAAGAGTTTTGCACAAAAACTGATATTAAAGGAATTTGTGAAAATATCCTAATAACAGGCATCTGTTAAAAGGTGAGTGATTAACCTGGATTCAAAGGAGCTGGGAGTTTCAGCACACCAGATATTTGGAGATGTTTGAAGTAAAAACTCAAAGGTGCTTCTCCATGTTTGCTCCTGACTCTGGGGCAGGGAAGACGTCCTGAGCGACTTTGATAGTTGGTGCTGAATGAGAAGATCACTCAATGTATTTTTGCCCAGAACCAGTCAGAAATAATTCTTACCTGTCTAAATACGATGATTCTTCACTATGAAGCTCTACTCATACCAGAACCAGAACCAGTCAGAAATAATTCTTACCTGTCTAAATACGATGATTCGTCACTATGAAGCTCTACTCATACCAGAACCAGAACCAGTCAGAAATAATTCGTATCTGTCTAAATACGATGATTCTTCACTAGGAAGCTCTACTCACGTCATCTAAGTGGTCAATCCCGCTTTTCTTGAGCATTAATATGTGTGAGAGATGTGATAAAGGATTAAACAAAATGAGAATAATGACAGCCAGGCTCAGGTGGGGCTACATTAAAGTCCTCTGCGTAACACCGGAGAGGCTCTTTCCTTTAAACTAAAACGCTGCATGCTGGCAGACGGTGAGGCAGTTTAACACACCAGAAAACTCGTATTTAACAGGCGTTATGCATTATGATGATTTTATTTTTTCTTCTTTTAGATTTGATTGAAGACGCTAGTGTCCAGTCACATGACGCTAGCAGCGTTTCTCTGAAGAAAGCTTCTGTCAAAAGGAGATCTGAAAGTCAGAGAGATGCTGTGCCAGGTAGATTCAAGTCCCCCTGAAGCCAGCTGTGTTTCTTTTTTTAACTTCATTGCTTCTTCCTTCTTCCTTTCTGTGCACAGTGGTCCACTCTGCTTGTCTGTCTGTAAAAATCTGTGTCAGAGCTTTTTGCTATATCTAAAATGTTGACTCCACTTCCAGCCTTCACTTCAGGAGGGTCTAAACTTTTCCAGAGAGCGTCACATTTAATTTGTGAAAATGATCAAAGGCCAGCAGCTCTTACTGCCATATTTATTAAACAGACAGCAGGATACATAAACAGCAGGACACACTGACAGCAGGATACATTGACAGCAGGATACAGACAGCAGGATACACTGGCAGCAGGATACATTGACAGCAGGATACAGACAGCAGGATACACTGACAGCCCCATACATAAACAGCAGGACACACTGACAGCAGGATACATTGACAGCAGGATACAGACAGCAGGATACAGACAGCAGGATACACTGGCAGCAGGATACAGACAGCAGGATACACTGACTACAGGATACAGACAGCAGGATACACTGACAGCAGGATGCAGACAGTAGGATACACAGACAGCAGGATACAGACAGAAGGATACACCGACAGCAGGATACAGACAGCAGGATACACTGACAGCAGGATACAGACAGCAGGATACAGACAGCAGGATACAGACAGCAGGATACAGAAAGCAGGATACACTGGCAGCAGGATGCAGACAGTAGGATACACAGACAGCAGGATACAGACAGCAGGAAACACTGACAGCAGGATGCAGACAGTAGGATACACAGACAGCAGGATACAGACAGAAGGATACACCGACAGCAGGATACAGACAGCAGGATACACTGACAGCAGGATACAGACAGCAGGATACACTGACAGCAGGATGCAGACAGTAGGATACACCGACAGCAGGATACAGACAGCAGGATACACTGACAGCAGGATACAGACAGCAGGATACAGACAGCAGGATACAGACAGCAGGATACAGAAAGCAGGATACACTGGCAGCAGGATACAGAAAGCAGGATACACTGACAGCAGGATACAAACAGCAGGAAACACTGCAAGCCGGATACATAAACAGCAGGATACACTGACAGCCGGATACAGACAGCAGGATACACTGACAGCAGGATACAGACAGCAGGATACACTGACAGCAGGATACAGACAGCAGGATACACTGACAGCAGGATACAGACAGCAGGATACAGACAGCAGGATACACTGACAGCAGGATACAGACAGCAGGATACACTGACAGCAGGATACACTGACAGCAGGATACGCTGACAGCAGGATACATAAACAGCAGGATACATAAACAGCAGGATACGCTGACAGTAGGATACATACACAGCAGGATACAGACAGAAGAATACACTGACAGCAGGATACAGACAGTAGGATACACTGACAGCCGGATACAGACAGCAGGAGATTAACAGCAGGATACACTGACAGCAGGATACAGACAGAAGGATACAGACAGCAGGATACACTGACAGCAGGATACAGACAGAAGGATACAGACAGCAGGATACACTGACAGCCGGATACATAAACAGCAGGATACACTGACAGCAGGATACAGACAGAAGGATACAGTCAGCAGGATACACTGACAGCCGGATACATAAACAGCAGGATACACTGACAGCCGGATACATAAACAGCAGGATACACTGACAGCTGGATACATAAACAGCAGGATACACTGACAGCCGGATACATAAACAGCAGGATACAGACAGCAGGATACAGACAGCAGGATACAGACAGAAGGATACACTGACAGCAGAAAACACTGACAGCAGGATACACTGACAGCAGGATACACTGACAGCAGGATACACTGACAGCAGGATACACTGACAGCAGGATACAGAAACACGAGAAAAAACTTAACTCACGACAAACCAAAGACCACATCCTTACACCTTTTAGTGTTTTTGAACTCTCACATTTTCCCAAGTTGATTATTTATTTAATTTCAAGATGTCAGCTGTGAGAGATGTTTAGTTACTACTGAATGTACTGAGCTCTAGCTTTATACAAGGAGCCAAAATGTAGTTTAGTAAGATGCTATTTGATATAGTTTGGTTCTGTTAGACAAATGTAAATGTACTCAGAAGTTAGAACCTGAATTATTTCAGAGCAATAATCATTACATTGTAGGATTGAAGCAAAGGGTTAAATGATTGTTTGCCAGCCTGGCTTTGGACATGGCTGCTTTACTGCCTGTTTTATCACTGCATGTTGAACTGGTCTTATAGTCCTGTCTCTTTAAAGTAGAATTTGCTTTTTTTTTTAAATGATACTCCTTTCTCATTTTTAGCTACAATAACAGTCCCAGCCGCTGACCATCCCAGCCAACACAGCAAAGCTAAAACCCCCAAACACCCCTCTCAGCGGTCCCCCAAACCCAGGCAAGCAAACAGCGAAGCAAAGATGGAGGTTCAAAGGGAGGCGGTGCCGTCTCTGCCAGAGAAACACAGAAGAATGGAGGATGAGGAGCTTCTGGAGGGGAGACTGCAACGGCTGGAACGGGAGATCAGTCACAGCCGCGCCTCCTCACACCTGAGATCATCTGCAGGTGGAGTAAAGGAGTCTGTGGAGACGTGAAGTGGTTCAAAAAGACAGGAGACAGGAATACCATCAGTAATTTTGAAAAAAAAAACAGAAATAAGAGGCTGAAAGTAAAAGAGAAAGATTGAAGAGATGATGCAGCCCCTTGCCCCCTGCTCCTCCCTCATGAAAAGTTTGTGGATAGAAAATGAAATGAGAATAAGGCTGAGTGTAATGAGCCAGAATAACATGTTAGGTACAGCTCTTAGTGTGGCCCAAGGACAATACGGTTTCTTTTTAAGAGCAGAGAGTGAGGGAGGTGTGAAAAACAGCTGAAAGGAGCAGTAAGATTGGCAGAGTGAATGGAGGCAGGTTTACCTCGTGGTCAGAGACTCTGGCCTCCTCATGGGAAACTGGAGAGCCACTCCTGTTCTCTGCTAGTCAAGTATTGATCATCCACTTATTAATACACTCAAAGGTTGGACTTTTGTTTCTCCGGATTGTTTCCCATGCAGCAGACAGTGGGGAGGGTCAAATTCATGTCGGAGGAAGAGCACACCTGGCTGCCCTGCTGTGAGTTACAGCCTCACATCAGTAAAACCATTGGAGGCCTTGCATAGAGCCATGGATTTAGTATTTTGACTCAACACAGAAATTTGACAAATGAGGAAAAAAAATCAAGGTTGAGAAGAAAAGCTTTCCATTCGTTGATCAGTCAATCAATCAATCTGCTGTCTCCATATCTGTTTGTCCTGGGTCCTGTGTCTGCCCTGTTCTTTAACCTCTCCTGACATGGGTCACTTTAGGGCGTAAATACTTTACCTGTGAGGTGTGCAGCTGCTCAGATGAATGATTGCAGAAAACAGCATTACCTGATTGGCTTCTGCTTGTGGCAGGTAAAAGAGATGCAATGGACAATGCACCGGTTTTACTGAAGAGGCCACTGAATATGTTCTTTCTAGCTCCTGTCAGGACTTTTTTTTTAGGTGTTTGTCCACTTTGAAGCTTCCTGGGGACATACTGATACCTCTTATCGCTTTGCAGCATATGACTGCATGATACTTGAATTTCAGCAGAAATCGCTCCTCTGATCCCTTCCTTCCCTACATGGGATAGCAACAACTGACACTAGAAATATCCTAAAATTGGTTCTAAGTAACAATCATCCACGTTTTCCTTTGTCGCCAGAAAAATTTACAAAAATTAGCTTGTGACTGTTAAATTTTAGCTAAGAACTCCTCACAGGTGCTTTAACTACCTTCCTCAACATAAACAACTCAGCAGCACTTGTGTTGCATAAATCCTGAGTCTTAGTGAGATTCCTCACTTTTCACTGTTTGTGAGATCTTTTGAAAAGGTTATAGATTAAGTGCACTCTATTTGATTGTCATTGTATTGATACAGCACAACCCCTGGTCTCTCTCTCTCTCTCTCTCTCTCTCTCTATATATATATATATATATATATATATATATATATATATATATATATATAAATAACCTGATGCTCTGTCCGGATTTTTCAGGAAGCCAAGCTGAGCTCCACGATCTGAGGCGACACGCTCAGGAGCTGGTGGATGAAAATGACGCTCTCAAACTGACGGTTCACCGCCTGAACGTGGAGCTGAGCCGCTACCAAACCAGGTTCAGACCTTTAACCAAGCAGGAGGTAAGATATCACCTCTGCTTTGGAGTGATACCTCTCAGGGGTTTTAGGTCGCAGTATTGGGGGGCATGAAAAACTCCTCTTCAACTTATTTTATCAAATCAAACCTGCACCGGCTTGGTTGAAGTATCCATGTGAGAGGAATGACTTCATGCCTTGCTCAGTAGAGATTTGTCATGAAGCCAAAGCAACCAGCTGGTTGCAGCTTTGAAAGCTTCCTGCAGAAAAAGGATGAGTTGTGAATTTTGAATATCAAATAGTTATTTAGATGAAAAAATCATATAGTTTTTGTGACTTTTATTTCATCTTAGAAATGTATATGAGTTTATATTTTTAGTAGGCTCTGGTTGTAACTTGATATATAAATACCAGACGGTGGATGAATAAACCTGCCATGATAACAAAACAACATGAGGAAGCATCGTTGCCAGTTGTCAGTTTGCGATTTCTGCATCAGCACAATAAAAATCACACAGAGAGTAAGACGGAACAATAGACAGCAACAACTAAACAGTAGATTCAGCAGTGAAACAAGCACACGGGCTCTTCAGATGACCCCAATCCTAGTTTTAAAATCATCCAGACTAACAAAATCATCTAAAATGGATGATTTTTTTAGTCTGGATTAAAAAAACTGACTACAGCCACTCTTTTATCCATATCTGATTTTGGATAAAAGAGTGGCTTGATTCAGTTTTTTTCTGAGCTTTTAGGATGTGGATGTGATGACTAAAAGTAAGGCTTTCATCCAGGAGAAGATGAAGGTATTTGAAAATATGGACGCTTTAACCTCCTTCTCCGTGAGAGAAGACCAGATTTTAACCTTCACTTTCCTCATAGGCCAAGAGAAGTCATTTTAGTTTCATTGGCGTCTACGTATCAAGTCTAACTCCCCAACAACTTTGAGAGGTAGAAATGGATCTCCATCTTTTTTTGTCAGTGGGGGGTGGGGAAATATTCAAATAATTGGTGCATAGTTAGCAGCGACTGTCAAATCATATTTTTGCTGGAAACGCCCATCCCTAGTGTAGAAGAGTCTTTATAGGTAGAAACCTTTCAGTTCAGTCTTCTTACCTGGAGAAAAAATGTTACCTCACCTTGTGAAACATAATAAGCCACTGGATATTATCAGTTCAAAGGCTTTTCTACAGCTTAAGCGTGAAAACACTTTTCTCTGTTACAAAGCCTTTAAGACAGAAATCTGCCTTTGATCCTGAACCCTGCTGAGTGGAAGGCGGTTTGGTTTGGTCTGTTCTTCTCTCTGCTTTGTTGCAGTAATGAGTTTCTTGTTCCTGCCTGTTACGCTCTGTCCGCTCTGTCCGCTCTGGGTTTTGTGTTTAACACGGGAGAGAAAGACCGGCCTGTGGTTTTAATCAGAGCTACCTCATGCTGTGTCTTACTCTGAGAGATGCTCTCATGTCACTGTGGGTCCTCATTACTCCTGGACCAAGTGAGAAAAATAAAAGGAAATACAAGTGGATGAGAAAATGCTGTGATAAGAGCTTGGAAACATGAAGCTGTTTGATCTGCAAAGCTTAAAAAGAACTATGTCTGCCTCCATAAAGGTCACGTTGACATTCACCTTGAGGTGTAATTCCCCATGAGTTCAGTTGATCTAAACTTTAATATCCTCTGATAGGAAAAGCATTAAAACAGCTTTATGAGCATGAAGAGCTCATGTAGCCCTCGTGTGGATGTTGTTATTTATGTTTAATGAGAGAAGTGAAACATTTGAAGCTGCCTCATTACTGAAGCTGTAAAAACATGGTGGTTTTTAACCAGTATCTCCTTTTTGTCTCAATCAGAGCTCCAGGATCAGTGGCTTACCAAAAACAGGCTCCCCTCCTCCCTGGCTGGTCAGTATTCACACACCACTCTAGGTCAGAGCAGTTCAGCCAATCATGTCATGATAAAGTGATGACTGTTTAATCCTCTGAACATGACAGGCCAGTTGAATAGGCAGGTGATGTTTGACTATGACTGAAAGGTGAAGAAGAGTTTTATCAAGTCTGGGTATTAGATTAACCAGATATTATGGCTGATCTCCATTTTTCTCTTCCCTAATAAAATAAAATGGACATGCTCTGATCTACTGTTGAGGTCAAAATGATTAGTCCCCCTTTAAAACGTTATGTATGACATGTCTGCCAGTTTGTAAACAGGCCAAAAACAAATTGCAGAAGGAAGAGCCCAAAGGCTGAAAAACAGTCATTTTTACCCCAGCTTGTTCATGCACTGATACTTGGCTTTAATGCTGTAGCTCAGCTGTTGTTGAAGTTGGGTTTGGAGTTCTTTGAGGTCTAAAGGGTCCAAAGGGTCTTTTCTATGAATCTATCCACACAGAGCACAATAATGCATGTGTTTCTGGCTATGAGTAATTTTTTTTTGATGGAATATCAGGGAAAAATAATCACGAGATGAGTTAACTGGGAAGAAATCTCTCTGACCTCTGCCAAAGTTAATTTAGTGTCTCTGTCTGTGTTTGTAGCTGGACATGAAGCATTTATCTCCCCTCCTCCTGTCCTACGAAGACAGGATGAATGAGAAAGATGCACTTCTGCAAGTCACTGAGGTAAAGTACGACTGAGGGCTTCTGTGGATTAAAAAAAGGAGCATAGGCTAAGTTTGTTAAGTCTTTGTGTAAAAATAGAGACCTGATGCAGGGCCAGGTACGGTCCAGACTCAAAAGGCTACAACACTGTGGTTTTCTAACAGAGCTGTGGTTTTCAGGTTCCAGTTAAAATGTCCAAAACACACGTTACTATGGTGGCCCCGAAGTGCAAACCACAACAGCAGATTTAAAAGCACATTGACATCAAGCTACTGGAAGAGGAAGGTCTTGTTGTTGACCCGAGTCATTGCTGATTGGACGAGATGGAGGACTTGATTGGACAAAGTCTCTGTTCATCATTTTACCAGCAAGTTGTTCTGTGTGGTGCAGTGTGTGGTGCAGTGTGTAAGGTGTAGGCATGATTTATTTTTGACGTTTTGCAGTTGGAATTGCAGTTGCACAGTCAGACCTGTCTGTTGCTGTATTCAGCAACTTTTCAGACACCTCCAGCCACTTCTTTTCAAAAAAGCCACCAACAACAAGTCTTGTGACTTTTCTGGACTTTGGAGACTGATGTGAAAGCATCTCATCTGATCAGCGATGACTCATGTTGCCCACCAGTACTTCTTCAGGTAGCTTTATGTTGTCGCATTTAGTTATTTGTTGTTGTGGTTTGCACTTCAGGGCCATTTAGCTTTTCCATATGTGTGTAATCGTATCTCAATGCCTCATGTTTCTAGAAGGTCCCATCCTATTGGTGCGTGCGTTCTGTTGGGGGGAACCCCTGTTTGATCCCTGTGTGCAGTCCAGATTCTGGTACCCCCCATTAGCAAGGCCCTTCATTTAAGTTAGATAAGGAAACCTGATTCAGCAGTGAAATCCACACATAGCTGCTCCTGTTTTCCAGTCAGTGAGGCCTCCAACAGGCCTCTGCTCATATCAACCCATATTAAGCTTTGTGCTTTGTATTCATTTGTTTTGTCTTTTTGATGTCTGAATGGTTTTGTTTCTACTTTTTGATATTGTGTCCTCACTGTTATTATGGCTGCTGTAACTGCATTTTCACACTAAGGATCAATGCAGTTTGTCTCTTTAGCTGGTGTGTATGAACCTGTTGTAAGTTAGTCAGTGTTAAAGGCCAACATGCAGCTGTAATACAACATGAGCAGCTGTGTGTAGATGGTGATCTAGCTCCTGTGCCCATACAGACTGCTGTCCTGTGCAGGTAGTACTCAGTGAACCTGATAAACACAGCCCTGCTGCATAAACCCAAAGCCAAACATATTGGGCTGTTGATGCTGTTAAGAAGAATTTGTCTCAGCTGTTTTGTTCTCGGATTAAAAATTCTCAAACCACCAGTGTTAATCCAAGTCCTTGGGTCTTTGTTTGCCAAAGGAGGAAGTGAAGAGGTTGCGGGTCCATGTAGAAGAAGTAATCCAGGAAAATGAGAGGCTCCATGATGAAATTGCTAAGACTGCAGGGGTCAGCCAGAAGGACTGGTAAGAAGTAATAAACTCTGTGTGTATTGATTCTGCCCCGTCAGCACTCGCTGGGTTGTCACTTTTCATCCCTCTGATATGATGAAATGAAATGCTTCCTTTACTCTCTCCTGCCTGAAGATCTCTGCTCTGACTCTCTCCTTTATCCGCTGGAATAAATGTGGTGGTAAACTTATTATAGTTACCTACAGTGTTCTATACGTCAACATAGAAAGTCATTTTTTATAACCCGTTTAGAAAATCTTCACAAGTGTAACCTGTTGTACTAATGCAGCAATAGAAAAGAAATGAAGCTGCAGAGTTTTCTGTGTCTCTAAAAGACAACAGTCATCATGTCATCACACACTGAAGAACATGTCAGACACAATCACCCTCATTTATCAATCTTGCATTTGGATGTGGGTGTAGAAATGAGCTTACAGCAACATTTGTGTGTGATTTATTAAACTAGTACACCAATCACGGTGTACCCCTGATCAGGTACTGATCATTCTGGTGGGTGAAAACAATAGTAATTAAAATAACACTTCCCCAAATGTTCAAGGCTCAGCGGGTCTGTCCCGGGAAATTTATGCCATGGGGTCAGATTATGGGAAAAAGAAACTTTCTGTGCTGGGGATGGACGCCATAGCACCTGAGGTAGAGAGAAATGAAGCTGTGGGTCAGAAAAGTCACGTCTGCAAGGAAATCACTGCAGCCATCAGCCGTGTGGATGTGAAAAACCAAACTACAGCAGAGTTTTAAACATTTTTTTACACATTCTTTATAGTTTCACTTTTGATATTTGACTATTAGAAGCCTCAATAATATTAACTTCATTTGTGGCTAAGTGGCGCGTAGCTTGTGAGCAAGTATGCATGGGTAAACCAGAGTTGTATGGTTATTCATTTCACGAGATGAGCTGATTGGTTGTGATCTGAAGTAGATGAAGGTCTTTTGTTCAGATTTATATCATAATATTGTTAGGAGTGAAATAATCATCTTCATGATAAATCCATCCCTCTAATCAGTACAGCTTATACAGAAACAGAGTGAAATGTCAGATTCATTGGTGTCACAAATAATTCAACCATCTAAACATAATCAGTGAACCTCAGTTAGTTCGTCTGAAAATGCTCCGCTCTCATATCTGATTCTTTTCCACAGATTTTATTTTGCTGCATCATGCTCCCCTCTGATGTGAAACTTGTGTCCATGAACTCACATTTCTCTCCCCCATCTCTTCCTCTGTGTTCCTCCACAGCCATCAGCTCCAGCAACAGGCCTTCCTGGTTCTGCAGGAGAACCAGGTTCTGATCGATCAGCTCAGGGCGCAGCACGTGAAGGCCACAGCCAGCCACAGCAGACACCACGCTGAAGGTACCAGGTCAAGTGTTAAAAACCAACATGTTTGGCACATGTGGGCATGTGTTGCGGGGGTCTCCAGTTGTACCTGCGGTTTAAGCTCATATCTGTGCAGGAGCACCAAGTGAAGGCAGCTGGATTAAGATTAACCACTGTGGAGGAAAGACCCATGAATCTGTCCGTGCACGGTGCAGTTTAATTTGTAGTTTAATTTGCAGTCTAAGTCCTGAAACCTAAACTGTAGAGCAGTATGTCTCAACCCTGGTCCTGGAGGACCTCCTGCCCTGCATGTTTTAGATCAGGGGTCTCAAACTCGTGCCATGGAGGGCCAAGAGGCTGCAGGTTTTCTTTCCAACCAGAACCTCCACCCAGGTGATTTCACTGATTAGTCACTGCTCTCTGCTTATAGGTGAGGTAATTAGTGAAATCACCTGGTGGGGTTTCTGGTGGGAAAGAAAACCTGCAGCCTCTTGGCCCTCCATGGCATGAGTTTGACACCTGTTTTAGATGTTACCTAACTCCAACACACCTGATTCAAATGAATGGCTCGTTATCAGGCTCGAGCAGAGCTTGATGATGAGCTGATCATTTGAATCAGGTGTGTTGGAGTCAGGAACATAAAAAACATGTAGGGCAGGGGGTCCTCCAGGACCAGGATTGAGAAACACTGCTTTAGAGAAATTATTTTTTCTTCAGATTTAGATTTATCTTCATCCGTGGTGCTCTGTTCTTTTCTGTGTGTCTTTTATATGGCATTGAATTAATGAAGCTGTACTTCTCTGCCCCTCTGCTGCCTTTATAGTTTCAAAGGTGTCTAAGCAACTGATGCTGTTGGAGGCAGAGAAGCAGCGTCTGCAGCAGGACCTGGAGGAGAGCAAGGAGGAGCTGCAGAAAAATGTACGAGAGGTACAAGTTCTGCAGGCCCGCCTGAAGGATTCAGTCACCTGGGACGAACACTGCGGCATTTCTGGGAGACTCAGGCGGTACTGCTTTGAATGTTTTATTTTACTTCCGTACGGTAGGAATCAAAATAAGCATCAGGCATGTCTTGATGTACAGTCGGCTTCATTTGACTGAGGTACACTCAGTGTATTGACTCAATTATTCCAATTTAAAGATCCTAAACAGCAGGGCTCCTTTTCCTTTGCTCTGAACTGGTTTCAACTGGCATGAGTTCAAATCCAGTGCTGGGTTTCATCACTTCACCTCTTTAGTAGTGATCTATTCTGGATAAAAAAAAGAAAAAAACACTTGAAACAGTTTTTTTGATTGGACTGAGGGGGTCACCTGGATGTGGAGGTAAAACAAGCTAGAGTTGGTTTATAGCTGAGAATACTCCCATTATTTCTATGAGGTGGCAAAAGGAGACCATTGGGATTCACAGCAAACAAAGACTTCCATAATCTGACCGAAATGATCATCATTACAATCGTTCTCATAATCCCAGTCAGCAGGATTTAAAACACTAGGGTGAATCTCTGTGGGAGGCTGATGCATCATTTAACGGCAGTAAAACTGTTCCTGAGAGTTGTTGTGTCACACTGTGCTGTAAGTCTGCTTTCTGGCTCCCAGGCAGCTGGAGCAGCAGGAGAGCAGGAGTAAGAAGGAGGTGGAGGAAATGCTTCTTCGACTGTCCAGCCTGCAGGAGGAAAACAGGAGGCTGGCTCTGGACAAAACCCGTCTATCTGCCGATGTCAAAACAATGGAGGCTGACCTGGAGCTCAGCAGACAAGTCAACAGGTACTAAAATAAAAACTCAGTGTAGCCATTCTGCCCTCAAGAGCACTCAATATCACTTTTTCAAGGTAATGATTTGTTGTTTTGTCCTGAAGACACAGCCTTTAAGTTACAGTTGGCTGATGAGGTCCCCATGGGAAACTTGATGACACTTTAATATAAATATAAATGTTATTATTTAGACTGATGATAAGATGAAGCTGTCAGAATAGTGAGCAGGAAACAGAGGTGGTTGACCCAATAGCAGATTTAAACAAAAAGGTTCATTTAACACAAAATCCCCAAATCAAAAAAACTTGAGGGCAGCAGTGAAAAGAGACAGTGACTGCAAACAGCCACAGGATACAGACTATAGCTGTGGCCCAATTCAGAGTCTGCAGTCCACAAAGGCTGCAGCCTTCAGGGGACCCGGCCTTCGTGGCCTAGGTAGACCACAAAGGCTGAACTGAATTAAGACGGTCTGGTCTACAAAGCATTTCCTGTTTGTGACTCTCAGCTTCACACAGCACCGCCCTCACCTGTTAGCCTTGCGTTACTCTTCAAACACACAAACCAAAACCTTTCAACAAGATGTTTTTTACCATTAATTTTTTCTAATATTCCACTGTGTTATCATTATCATTATTTTAGTAGTATTTTAGGAGTATAAAACCACAACGTACATGTAAGAGTTAAGCAACTACAAGTTTTCAACATTTGAACAAATGCTATGGGGAAAGTTTAATAGAAAAAATATAAAATACAAACTGTTATAGTTTTACTTGCTTTTTTTTTTTTTTTTTAAAGAGTACTGAGTTGTTTGAATGCTTTGTTTGAACTCCTTGTAAACTAAAAAAAAAATAGTATATATTTTTTCCGATGAAAATTACATTTGTGAACATAGGAATTTTCCATAATAAGATTTATAAAGAAGAACTGTTTTACCTCAGTATATAACTTAAAAAGAGCCCAAACAACACATTTTTACACAGTAAGTGTTATACTTTTCAAAGGGCCCCGTCCTCGCCTGTCAAATTTTGTGCGGACTAAATTTCAATAGAGTGGTAGGGGAATTTATTCAAAGATATGCCCAAAGATCAGGACATATATATAAAGTCTACCCACCTGCAAAGCCTGTAAAAAAAATCTATCCCTGTTATTAAGTGGGGTTGTATTTTCGATCCATGTAATCTTTGATGCTATACGTGACAAAGCGATTTAAAAACAAAAATAATTTGGTACAAGAAACATTTGTTCAATATTCAAAGTAAAGTTGTGTAACAACGTGAGTGGACTGATTCCAAAAACTGATAATAAAACCCTGCACTGTGCGTCAATGAGTAATGAGGAGTCAAACAGCGGAGTCCCGCGGACAGCTCCTGAATAATGACAGTTAGGATCCGCACCTCGACAGCGACTATGACATTTGGGCTCTATAGGGTGATCTGTCACTGCAGGAGTGAATAGCCTCATGGAAGTTATAGTTTACAAGTCTTCACATTATTTACTGACGAAAACTAATTTGGTGCTTTTAAAGTCATGCCGTTAAGTTTACATGGATCCTGATGTTTGCGTTAAGGGGCAGACTTAAAATGATACAACGTTCATATAAGAATATATCAAAGCATGTCAATTTATAAAACTTTCTTTTAAAGCATAGGCTGTATCAAATAAAATGAGTGCCATCAACTGACTCAATTGGTTAGGAACTAAAATTAATATTGCACAGCAGAAGCTTCCATTCGGTCGGAAACGACCGACTTTTGCTTTTCTTCTCGGCAGAGGGCAAGACATCATCTGCTGCAGCCTCCGGGATTTCAGCCTCACCACCACCTTTCTCCTCTGAACTATTTTGTTTAGTCAAAAAGTCTTTAAGTTGTTGCCTGTTTCGACGTGTCTCCCGCTGTATTTGTCGGAGTAAATGAAACCCGTGCTACAAGTTTAGTACCACCTGAAAAAAAAAAAAAAGTTTTGTTCCACATAGACCAGGCCTATCCATAAAAGATAAGAGGGAATATTTTTCACCGGACATTTTGACCGGTGGAGTTGAAATATGTCGGACTTCGGCAGATTTTACCGGTCAAAGTCCGGTAATTACCGGATAACGGAAACCCAGCATGAAACACAATGAAAAACTCAAGAATAACCGAGACGAACACAGGAAACGCATGACAAGAACCACAAAGAAAAACAACCAAGAAACTCCAAATACAAGAACTCAAACGAGACGTGAAAACCCCAAAAAGCCAACATCCCTGAAGGGTACAGATTGGCTTTCATGGATGGGTGTTTATCTTGTTTCTAATGTCCATTAAAGGCTCTGCAGTTCTAACACTTCACCATCGGCTTTATTTCTTAGCGGCTGTAGCTTTCTAAACTCAAATTTGTTTGATTTTTCCTGGGAAAATAGCAATCTATCAAGTCCTAGTCCCAGTCAGATTATTATGATTATTGTTATTATAATCATTCATTAGACTGATTAATCAGCCCAGATAATGGCATTTTGAAATATCTGGTACCTGCAATCCCAAGGTTGATTTAAAAAATGAAACAGATAATGTCAGCAGACGCTACAGACAACACGGACAGTGTGACAATGGTCAGGAAAAGTCGATGTAGTTACATATGATAACAGGTTTTCTCCCACCCTGAATGACAGGCTACAGAATCTAAAACAGTAACTGTCCGGTGTTTTCTGTTTGTTATGAAGTGAAGAGTAATATTGTATTAACTAGTAATCCATCTGGCATGTTACTTGCCAAGTGAATTCGATGTCCCAGCACCCCCCCAAGGTTGTTTCACAAACTGCAGACAAAAACCAGCAAAGGAGTCTTTTGTTTTCCCCCCTCGGTCTTCTGCAGCGACTGTAGTTCAGATCAGGTAAATCTCCTGCAGTGTGTGATTCATTTCTGTCAGGGTTTGCAGTGGCTCTGAAATCAGTTCTGGTCTCTGGGACCCTCCTCGGCTCCCTTCAGACCTGAGCAGAGATTAATGCTGTCGCCTCTCATCCTGAAGTGTAAGGGTGTTTAATTAACCAGCACTGTTTTCCCCCCTGTTGCATCAAGATAGCCAGGTCCCCAGATGTTTTCCAGTTTGCTGCTTTCCTGCTTTGTTCTTTTTTTTTTTTATCTTTACCATACACCTTTCATCACACCACTCATCTTTCTCCTCTACATTTCTGTGTTCTCACATCTTTCTTTTTATTCCTGCCACTCTGTTTCCTCCCCTCATTTTCTCCCCTCACCCTCTGAAATTCTGTTTGACTGATCTGATGATTCTCCATCCCTCTCTCTGTTTCCAGGAAGGCTGAGAGGAGAATGAGTCTGTTAAAGCAGCAGAAGGATGAGTGTGTGATGAAAGAGGAAAGCACTCGTCATCACATGGGAGCTGTCATATCTGTGGCCGAGCACGTTTCCCAGGAGAGAGACAAACTGCTACAGATGGTATGACCATGGCGTGTTACACACAGCGCACGTGATACACGTGCTACCTAATCAGTAACAAAACTCTACATGCGACAATACCAACACTGTCATACAGACATCAACACACCTGAGATTTGACTTGCACCGCGAGAAAAATAATCTGTAATCTACCATTTGTCTTTTATTTATTTTCACCATTTAAACATTCTTAAACCCTGGCAGTAACTCTGAACATTTAATGTAGTGGTTATTTTTGGAAGTCAGTTTTTGTTTTTCCTTCTGGCTCTTATGAAAGTTCCAGCCTGAATTTAAACTCCCATAGTCATCAAAGCTCAACAGGTGGCTTTCACAGCAGTTAAATCCTGGCTTTAGTCAGGTGTGAAGGTGTGAAGGGAGAAAAATACTCAGTGAAAAAGTGACAGTACCAAATACAAAGTGAGTTTTAGTCAAATACTTCAGCAACAGAGCGATCTCTCAAAGCTGCCTCCTGCATATAGCGAGGAAGGATGAAATGGGAAGGGGCAGCTGTGCACAGCATATGGCTGATGACTGCTGATGACTGCTGATCCACTGAGGCAGGAAACTCTGAGGACAGGTTTTTAAAATCTTTAGTGCTTGGAGTCGTGTGTGGTTTGTTAAACAGGTCCAGTTTCTGTTACCTGAGGTGCTCTCTAGAGAGGCAGGAAGTAAGATTTATGAGGAGTGTAACTGACCGATTGTAACAAGGGGCCTGCACAGTAGGGCTGAACAATTTATCGTTTTTAGATCGAAATTGCAATTTTAGACAATGAAATTTTGAGATCGCCAAAGCAGCAATTTTTTTGCAGCGCTCCTGACTGACTCAGGATCTGTTGTGTCAAGTATTATACACATTCTCTTTTACAAATTTGTAGACAATCTATATGTTAAAAGTGCTGGTAAGCAGGTCAACAACACAAAGCCTCTGTTTAGGAGTAGAAGTTGATGAAAACAGATTATTTATCATCTCTATTGATGATTAAAAAATCGTGAATTGCAATATCTCCCAGAAAAATTAGATCTTTTCCTAAAATCGTTCAGCCCTACATGTGAATATCCCAAAGCTTGATTTGAAGAAAATCGTGAATCAAATTGAAATCACAATATCTGCCAGAAAAATCGCAATTCAATCTCTTCTTAAAATTGTTCAGCCCTACTGCACAGTCCAGTTATTGTGTTTTTGTCGTACTGCTGTGCCTTTCTGCTACACTGCTGCAGTCATTGTGTGCATGCACTTGTCCTATTTATGTTTCACCTACAATTACCTGCACAATTTAAATGTTTATCATCACTCTTTCTTATATTCAGGATCGTCTCATTTGGAAGAGTCCCACCTCCTGTCACAAGTTTATTCCCCTCAAATACACTTATTGGGTCTTTGATGTTTTTAATACATTCATCAGACCATAACTGGATGCCTTTCAAATGTTAGTTTGGCAGATTGTTTGTAATTGCATTGTCTAATCCAGGGGATCAACATCAGCGCATCTAAAGATAAACCTTGTTATTTACATTCACAATGTTATCAGTAATTATAAGCTTAATGTTAGAAATGTTACAAACTATCAGAGGATGCGGGTTGTGGTATTTTATTTGGATATAATGAATCTTGAAAAGACTCTTTTGAAGTGTAAAATCAACACAGTTCAGTCTTTGCCTTGCACTGAAAAGAGATTTCCATTTGGCTTTGCTGTGAGGCATCAGCCTTGACATGTTATTATCAGCTTCCAGCTGCTGCTCTCTCAGACCTCATTTATTCCACTCAACCATCCAGAATAGATTGATTGAAAAAAACTTTTAGTGGATGTTTAAAATGACTTTTTGTTGCAGTTTTGGTGAATAATGCTGCAGCAGTAAGGAATGAATGCTGAGTTCCACATACAGAATGTTTCAAGTCTCAAGTCTCTGGTCATGAGTCTAAGTCAAGTCTCAAGTCTCTAAAACAATAAGTCTTATGAGCTTTTGCCATCTGCTGCTGTCTGGTCTAAGAATGCTGCACAGCTAGATCTACAAAAAGCATTCAGAGCATTAACTGTACTATTATCACTGCTGTCTGTTAGCATACAGTATCAGGACTCATGAGCTGTTTGTCATATGATCCTTTTGTTGGAGCCGTACTGTCTGAAGTTTTATGACCAAATGTAAAGACAAATGGAACAGCAGCAGCTGCAGGTCTGTCACCAGGCGTTACCCAATGTACAGATGGTACCGCTTGATGCCACGAGGCACACACCCAATGTGTGAAGTGGTTACCATGGTAACCACGAAAAAAAAGGAGGAATCACATTAAGCTCGTCAGTTTCCTCAATTTTAAAACGCCCCCCCAAAAAAGAAAACATATTGATTGTTTACAAGTGCCAAAACACTAGTAAGAGTTGAGTCTGAAGCCTTCTGAGCACGAGCCCAAGTCAAGTCTAAAGTCTCTGTGTGCACAACTTCAGTGTGACTCAAGTTAGGGTTGCAAACTCGAGTCCCCATCTCTGGTTTTTACCCTATTGAATAAAGAAAATAAATAAATACAAAATCAGTGATAGGAGTGAATGATATGAAATCAACATAAGGGGGGCTGTCATCAGTCAGGTGGTAAAAACTGTACTATGTTTAAAAGGACTGAAGAGGACTGCTACCTCCCGTAAACTTTTCAGCGTTGCCTCTCAGTGATTTTCTTTCCTTGTCTAGATCTAGAAAAGTCATGTTGTCCTGAGCCGTTGAGTGTCACAGGATGCTCTGTTGGACTTCTGGCAAGAAAAAGCGAAAACCAGTTAGTGAGGTCTATTACAGGGACTTTTGCGTGTATTGATGATAGTCTACAGGACATCTAAATACAACAACATATGGGGAAACTTTCACAGGTATCGACAGTATTTTTGACAGAAGACTAAAGTAGCTCTGCCTAAAGCTAAAAGATGATGGACAGGAATGAAACAGATGAGTTCAGTTGCAAACAGAAGCATGATATTCATCAGAATTTGTGATCTGTAACTTTTTCCTTTGTGTCAAAGCAATCTGTAAAACCAATCTGTAAAAAAAAAGGCACATCTGTAGGTTACTAATAATGGACGTCATCTTGCTTGGATGAAAGTGAGGTCACCACAAAAAACTGCTCCCCCTGGTGGCTGCCTGCAGGTAAAAACTGGGTTTTACCTCACAATGATGGACAGCTGCCTTTTTTTTTTTTTTTTTTCTTTTTTTTTTTGAGATTAGTAAAACATACCGGGAGGGAGAGCCACTTTTGACAGAAAAAATAAATCTTTTTGTCACTTGGCTCCACTCAGATCTTCTCAGAATCTCTCATAGTCTCTGCTGCACAGACTCTTGCTGCACAACGGCGGCGCTCCTGGTGGGGGTATTTTGGCTTCAGAATGTACAATCATAACTGTTGAAGCCACACCGTCCAATCTACACACAGTCTCAGCCCTCCAGTTCAATCCCTGTCAGCTTTGACTTGTTGCACAGAAATAGTGTGTTGTAAACTTTTGAGATCAGTGACTTTTAAAGAGGATTGACGCTGAGTAGTCCATCCAATAGGATGTAAGAAAGGAAGGTAGAGAAGGCGGGAAAAGCTGGAAACAAGGATTTAATCCAGTGTCCAGTCACTCACTGCTGATAAAATGCAGCTGTACAGACGTGACAAGATAACTTTGGGTAGGTAGCACCTTTGGTAAAACAGGATTTAAACATGAGTTAACTCTGCACTCCTGCTGAGTATGAGAATCTGTATCTTTAGTGAGCTGTGCTTCACTCTTTGTCCTTTTCTCGTCACCTTCAACACAACGGTGAAAGATGACTCTGTACCCAGCTGCTTAAAGCAGGTGTTTGTGGGCTTTAGTGGTCCTGTACATCTTTCAGTGTGACACGTTTCTGCCTCTCAGCTGCTCGCCTCTGGGTAAGATTCTGACATAAACTGGTAATGCCGCCGTCTTTAGCTGCAGGAGACTTTGAACAGTGGAGTACACTTTGTTTGAGCTCTGGCACAGCAAAGCCTGTACCAAACAACTTACAAGACGTCAAGTTTTGGAAACAAGTATGTAGTAAACAAGGGGGGAAAATGTGAATTATAGGAGCCCAAGGGGAGCAGTGGAAAGAGCAAAGAGAAACTCGTGAACTTATTTTTTACAAATGCTCAGAAACCACAAAGAGGAATTCAATCGATTCATTACACAGCTCTAGTTTAAGAAGACTTCACATTGAGTCAGAACAATGGAGCTGATCTCAGACTCATCAATAATGAAGCTTTCTCAGACGGCTGAATGTTTTTTTCAGAAGACCAGCAGAAGAAAGTTTGGAAAAGAAAACTTTTCAGAGGATAAGAATCAAACCCATCATGTGTAGAAGGTCAGACTGACACCACTTCAGAGGGAGCCATTTCAAAGCTAACAGGACCTGATCTGTCTGGATGAAGTCGGAGTGACCTCAGAGGGTTTCTGTTTGGAGCTGTGTTTGTCTGTTCGACCTGAGTAAAAGTTTAATTGTGGTTATTTTCTCTGATGTTGTCCAGGCACACCAGGCTCTTCTCTCAGAGCAGATCTGAAAACAAACTTAAGATCACCTTCAGGGAACAACATCAGAGTTTCTGTTCGTCCAGACTTGTGTTTTCAGACATTATTCCTACTAATTAGGTACTAAATGACTGAGATGACCTTAAGTAGGATTTTAAGTTTTTATTTAGTTTCCTCAATAATAACCTTAAACTGTTACTAAGGCATTGTCTTACACCTTGTCTGAAAAACACCTTTACAACAGCTTCATTTGTCTGTTTTAGACAAATTTAGTGCAGTGCAGAGAGAGATGGTATATTTAATCCAAAATGAAGCTGCTTCAGTTTCTTTTGATCATCTTTAGTGCATTTTTTAAAATAAAACAATAAATAATAAACAAAACAAATAATAAACAATAAATAGATTGAGAAAGTAGAGTAAAGGAGTAAAACTTTGAATTCCCCATGATTTCATTCTATAAATGCAATGGTTCAGATTTATCTCATACACCTCTCATCACATTACATATACACACTATACAAGATCCATTCACTACCACCACAGTTCACACGGTTACAGACTGTTTGAAAACGATGAATGGAGTATATCTGTATTTATACGACCAAACCTTCACCCTGATGGCAGCATCTGGATCCTGCCTAACCAGCAGATCAGAGAAAAGTCAGGATGGCCTGGTGGTGGAGTTGCAGCCTGTAGCTGTCGACCCAGGTTGGTCTCCAGCCTGAGCCCACTTTCTGTGTCATTTCCCACTCTGTCTCCCTGTTTCCTGCCCCGTCTGCTGTTCGGTCCTCTCCAAATAAAGGCGTAAGAGTCCAAAAAACATTTCACTGAGAGCAGTACCTGGGTATTTATTTTGCTGTTTCACTGCCACTGGCTCACCCCTGATCACACACTGAGCCGCTGCAGTGGAGGAGGAGGTGAGGGGCCCACTCTTTCAGGAATCAATAAATGTTTTTTGTTTGCTTTTGTTTTTGTCTCAGCCACATTGATTTTGGCGTAGCATGGATCACACCAGTTAATAAAGTCACTGAGGGCTGAGCCTTTATCTTGCTCCATGGCATACAAAAGGCTTACAGTCCCAGAGCCATCTGTAAATTCAACCTTTTACCCCTCCTAACTTCTTGTTTCTTTGACATTCAGAGAAGAAAAGTCACACACCCCACGGGAAATCACCTGGTTTTGTTAACTTGGACCATCTGCTAACAATTTGTTGAAAAGCTTTGTTAGACAACATACAACACACTGTGAAAAAAAAAATGTAAAAAAAAATGGTAAAAGCACTGGCAGCAAAGTTTACAGACAGATACTGTAAGTTACAGTCAAACACGGTAACACTGAACTACATAAATTACTGTAAAAATACAGGACTAGATTTTACAGTCAAAATAAATCAAAACACAGTATTTAATAGTTTATAAATGTCCGTTATACTGTAAAATAACATATAAATACAATAGAAATGCATTCAAATCAGATTTCTTTCATGTTAATCTCTGTAATTTTATTGTATAAATCATTTATTGAATTATTTATTAAATACTATTTTTCCCATGTACAAGAACACATCCGTACTTCAAACAAGAGATAAATGTCTGCAGATTTACAGTATTAATATGTAATTTCAGAGAAAAATACCATTATTTAATTCAACATACTTTTCCTAAATTTTCACAGTGCTTTAACATTTTTTTTTTTCTATTTTTTTTTTTTTACAGTGAATTGCAGCCATGAGTGAGGAGGGTACAGGGTGCAGCTATGTGCTATTATTAGCACGATAGCCTACCAAAAATAAAAACAAAACAAAACAAAACAAAACAAAAAAACATTTCCAGAATATTATCTTACGTATAATTTGTGTGATTTTACAGTTTTGTATAATATTTTTTAAACACAGAAAAAATACCCTAAAAATTAAGGGTTAATAACCATAAACCTAGGATTGTTTTATTGACTGTGTAAAATTGCTGAAAATATCTGTGAATCTACTAGCAATTTGTTGTTTTATGAGAAAATAGGAAAAATCTGTTAAAAAATTGCAGACCATTTTTCCGTAAAATTACATTTTTTTAAACAGTACACTAGAATCCACAGACAAGGTTGTTCATGAGCCACAAAGATGTAACTTTAGGTGTTCATTTGGTTTAGTATACTGTCAATAAAACTAATACTTTCCATTTTGTGACTTTCCTCAATAAAAGGAGATTCACAATGAAAACATCGATTAAAGAGTAAAGAGAAAAAGTAATATTTAGGATGATTTACTTTTGGCCCAGTTGGAAAATGTCTTACTTTGGGTTGATTATGCTGTCTGCCCATTGGCAGTTGATGTGGGCATTATGAGGAGGTTTGGTGTTTCTGCTGCAGAAGTGTGGTATTCATTCATACGCTGAACAAGCTGGGGTTAAGATTTAATTATCTTCTTATTACTCAGTAGATTTGATGTTTTGAAAATGCTCGGGGCAATGAAAGACCACTGACAGTTTACTCACAAGTATGATTTTATTTTCCATCTTCACGCCCTTCTTCAGCTCTTAGCCTTTAGTTAGATTCACTGTAATGAAATGTGTTAAAGCTCAGAGGATCTGCTCGTTAGCCCCTGCACTGTCTGTCTGCTGCCTCCACTCTGCCTCTTTAAACCTCTGCTGACTTGTGTGGATTTACTGCAGCCACTTCATACTTTCATCCAGGCTGGGTTTTATCGCTCCTCTGCGTTCCTCCCTCAGATCAGTAACCTCTGGTACTCTTTCTCCTCAGGCTTCGATGCTTCAGAAGGAGAAGCAAAGATTCATCGGCAGGATCCTGAAAGGAACTGTTCGATTTGAGAAACTACAGGAGGATGTCAAAGTAAGTTTGTTCAAACACCTCTCTAACCCCCAGAACTGACTCCCTTGGCAGACCATATCTCTCTCAGAGCGGTGGAGTGGATGGTGTTGTTTAAAAGCATATTTGGTTGTTTTCTGTGTTTTCTAGAGACTTGTGTTTGCTGTCAGTTTGTTTTATACCAGCTAAATCAGCTGGTCTTTAACAATCTGAGCTGCTCTTTTAGTTCCTCTTTCAGTCACAGTCTTTGCTGGTGTATTGAGTTATGGCTCAGTGGACCTGACTGCAGCACATCATTTTAACCGAGGTTCATTTTGCTTAAGATAAGCTCCCAATCTACTTCCTATTGATCTACCTTCTCTACTTCACTTGGATAATCATTTATCATCAGTGTTCTCCTCGCTGTAAGTGTATATTGATAACCACTTTAGTCCAACAGATCACTATCTCTCCAGCTGGGCTCATCGGCCTATATGGTTTGATTTTCCTGTTTAACAACCAAAACCAGCATAGAGATAATGATCAGCAATTACAAGAGTAATACTCTGAGTCTTCATTTCTCTGATTTGGTCCTCTGATCTGAAAGAGTCCACGTGCACGTCTACAGCTAGCTGTTGCGGTGCTCTCCCCTATTACACCATCGTCTGTTAAAGTTGATAATCTTGGCTCTTTGCGTCCTCTACAGCCAGAGATACAGGAAACAAACAGGTTGTTCAGTGGGTAACTCCTTTCACTGATGTTTTGCTAAGATTGACACACAACACCCCTGCCTCATGTCGGCTCCCACCATCCCAACTGTCGGCAAGCAGAGCCTCTACAGCTTATCCTGAAGTAGGGCTCTAACATGTTCCTGCCAGGTTTGGCTATGAAGTGGAGGTTATATGATGGACTAAGGTTACAAAAACAAGACCTTTCACTCAGTGTCCATGGAGTTTAAAGTTGTTGATGTTGAACCATTAGGTAATTTAATTGTACAGATAGACTACAGTGATGAAACTCACTGAATGACACAAACTAAACTCAGCGAGACAGTAAGTTGATGCAGGTTTGATAACTTGTTTCTTTGTTGCAACTTTTCTTAGAGTACAGGACCTAAGCTTTTGATAGATTAATTTTATGGGCTCTAATTTCGTGGCACAGCGCAGGAGGCGCAGGCCTGACGCACCCTGCGCAGTGCTAATTTCGTGCCAAATTTGCCAATTTGGTAGACCTTCTGCGCAGAGATGGGTGTGACGGCGCGCCAGGGGGAGTTGACGGCGCACCAGGGGGAGGTGTCAGCAGATTCATGTTGGCGCAGTGACAATTTTGTGCCAAAAAAGTGCGCTGAAAGCTCGCCAGCTCCAACCTGGTCTATCCTCGGCACAAAGCGGAGTGCACCCCACGCAGCTGTAATTTGGTGACAGGCGTACATGTTCGCACATGTCATCAAAGCCTCAGAGGCAGGTTTCCAGAGTGTCAGGCACATTTTAATGCAATACACAATCACAGCAATCACTATTTAATGTAACTGTCTGAACCAGCATATACATTTGTATCTATATTAACTGTCCCATCACATCTGATGTCAGATTAAAGCTGTTTGTTATAATGGAAAGTTAACCTGACGGCAGCTGGAAGTTTGATGCACATCTTACAATAAACAATAAACAGCCTTAACATCTGATACTGAGTATATATCTGGTTCTCTCATTTCATTTAATTCAAAGAAAAGAGGGAGAGAAAAGACGAAGAAAAAAAGAGACAAAATAAATGTGTGTCACTCAGGATTTACCCGTGATTTCCCATATTTCTCTGTTTTAGTCTTTATTTTTAACCTGATCTAAAAAGATGGAGTACATTGTTGTAAGGAGGATGAGGTGGAGACACCAGGAGAGTATACAGTATATCACCAAAGGTTCTGCTATTTGGAGATGACAAACCAGGAGTGCAGGTGGATCAAAAGTATTCTGAATGGATAAGCCAGCTGTGTAACTGTCTCTTCATTTTGTACTCCTATTAATGACAAAGGAACAGATTACATCTGTCCCGGGAGCTGGCCCACACGGTGACGCGCTTCGTGTCCTCCGATGTGCCCCGCTGTCCATTCTCCTGCTGCAGGGACAGCGGCTCTGACCGTCTCCGCTACCGGGTCTTTCCAGCACACTGTTTCCGCGGTGCTGTGGATCAGTCAGACCAATCAAACCTGGTCTACGAAATTAGAGCCCTATTAGTTAAAGTTCTTGTTCATAACACCAACTTCTTTATAGTCGTTGCCAAGTGATCTGGTTTGTCCCAGGACAACCACTCAGGCCAGGAAACACTGTCCCAGACACTTTCTCAGCACAGCCCTTTGGCGCCTCTTTCATAAAGACTTCAGCTCCTGCATTCTGTTGAATATTAGTGCATGTTTTCATGAGACTCAAAGAGCTATGTGCCTCTTGTATCCTCAGGTGCTGACAGCCAGGTCACTGATCAGCACCTGATTACCAGCCCCTTTGAGCGAGGGCCCTGGTACTGTGGTCAGTAGGTACCAGCAGCTGAATAAAAGATTCAGCAGCTGCTGCAGAATAAGCTGTTCGGCACTGACAGGGAAGATCTGACACATTTCTCATGGTTGTAACCCACAAACTCAGCTCTGCCACGTAATTCATAAATTCATGTTCCTTACAAATAAGACTCCATCTAAAAAGGAAATAAACCATCTTTGTAAACGGTCTAAGCCTAGCATACACTACCAAACACATATTTCTTTACTTTCTGTGCTGAGTTTGGTTTAGTTCAGTCAGTTGCCAAACACAGATGCAGATCAGTCAGCGTCAGTCTTATCTCACTCTTCACATAACTACTCGTTATACATCATAATTGATTATAACCTGTTCATTAGCTGAAACCAAGTGTTGATTATTTTTGATCTAAAATTTGATTTGTACAGATGATAAAATAGCCTCTTTTTTCAGTGGTTGGTAACACTCACCCTGCAGTGTTGTTCACCTCAACCTATGGTTCAAATGAAGGCTAAAGTTATTATCATCTCTGTTGACACTGTCTCCTCCCTGAAAGAGCTGTGTAACTCAGAAAAAGCCCAGAGCAGTGGTGCGGTGGTTTGTTGTTGCTTCATGTCTATATTCTATGTTTGGCCTGTGTCTCTCAGCTCCAACCTTTGCTCTTCTTTCCACCTCCAATCTTCTTTCCTCTGTTGCTGACTCTTCAGTTACTGACCCCCAGTCAAAAGGTTTCATGCTCTCCAAATAACCTGAGAGTTATCTTGAGACTTTACTCCATGTTGTCAGACTGTCTTCAGGAAGAAGTGAAATCATGGGCTAGATCAGGGATCTTAAACTCATGCCATGGAGGGCCCAGAGGCTGCAGGTTTTCTTCCCAACCAAAAACTCCACCAGCTGATTTAACTAATTACCTCACCTTCAAGCAGAGAGCAGGGACTAATCAGTGAAATCAGCTGGTGGAGTTTTTGGTTGGAAAGAAAACCTGCAGCCCCTTGGCCCTCCATGACATGAGTTTGACATCCATCCCTGGTCTAGATGATAGATTTGCTGTTACTCCTTCCTGAGTTTTTGACCAATCAGAATTGAGCATTTAACACAGTTGAGTGGTTATTAGGAAAAGTGGGTGATCAGTAATGAATAATGGATGCTTAGTGTCTAGTTATGAGATAAAGAACCCCAACAGTGTTGGCTAAAGATATGACATGATCAGTTTATCTCTGGTATGCTCATGTTGGAGGAAGATAAACCAAAATCAGAAACAGGCATGTTACACAGCCAGGAGATCAGTGAGAGTAGTACAATAGCAAAGCAAAGAGACCTCCTGTGGAAAAAAAAGAGTGCTGAAATCATCAGCCTGTGGTGGCGTGAACCCCACTTTGACAAAATGTCAAAATAATCAGGTGAATTTATTTGTTTATTCAGACAAAGATAACTTTGTATTCTTAGGTTTTCCTTTTTTACTTTTCGTGGGCTGTTAAAAGCAAACAGTGTTTTTATGATTCTTTGAAGACAGGAAGATGAGACACTTTTACCCTCTTCATTCTTGTTTGACATAAACCACACCGAGGTTTTTCTTAGTCTTCCAGGGAAAAAAATTCAGCAAATTACTATGGCAACCTTACTGACGTGGCTCACTGTCTTAGCTTAACAGGTATCACCATATTCCACAGATGTCTTACAACATCACCCTGTAGAGCCCTTCAGTCTTTGTTTGTTTGCTTGTTTGTTTGTGTGTTGTGTCAAGTATGAAGGAGACATGAGTCTGGGGTACTCGGGCCTTGCTCCAGGGCGAACACGCTCTGTGTGATCCAGCTGTCAGCTGCTCCCGTCACTCAGACCACGGAGGGGAAAAACATTTATTAGGGTTGCTATAGCAACAGACCAGTGAGAAGGATGTGTGTGCTGCAGTGTGTGTGTGTGTGTGTGTGTGTGTGTGTGTGTGTGTGTGTGTGTGTGTGTGTGTGTGTGTGTGTGTGTGTGTGTGTGTGTGTGTGTGTGTGTGTGAGATTGTGTGATCGATTCATGATAATCACATCAGTAAAAGAGGGAGTATTTAAATGTCGGGCTGCAGAAGGACTTCATATTGATTTCATACTTCAGTAATCTGAGTCTTCATCTCCTGACAGTTAATCTGGGTTCTCATATGGAAAACAATCTGTGGTGTTCAGTTCACAGTAAAACATAAATGAGGGACCCACTACAATACAGTGTCTGTGATCAGGCACTGATGTGTCACCATGTGAGCAACAGTTACAAACACATAATGTTGGAGGGGGGACACCCATTAAGGAGCATTTTCCTCTCAATCCTGCGTTTGCTTTGTTTCCATCAGGAAGGAGGCTCAGAGTTCCTCTAGTTAGGAGAGTGGCATACAAAAGGTCATTTGTGCTCTCTGCAGTAAACATTCAAACCAAACAATCTGAAAGAACTATGAGCTGTGTCTCAGGTAACCTATGTACGTAGTGGAATTGTAGTGGATTATTTATTTATGTATTTATGGACTTGTTGTGTGTTTTTAGTATTGTGAGCTTTACTGCTGTGTTTTTATTGTTGTGGTGGCTGGCGATCATGATGCCAAAGGCAATTTTCCACTGTGTTTTAAACCAATGGAAAATTAAGTCTTCTATTCTATTCTATTCCATTCTAAGCATAGTGTGTAAAAAACCTCATAAGACCCTAAAAAAACAAAGCAGTATGGATTCATATTCATCACGTCTTTCTATGAGCGAGCTGGCTTCACAGAGTCCACAGCTACAGGTGGAGCTGTCAGGAACCATGGAGCGTTACACCGCAGTTATTACCTTTCTCAGGCTTTCTGCTTCAGACTCTGTGCACACTCAGGGGAAAGGAGAGCATTTAACGGATCTTTCCAGACTTTTTAGTCATAGAGAGATAATGACTGGTTGTCTGATTTAAACAGATTTAATGAGAAAAGATGATGAATGTACAAAAGTAATCATGATGAAATTGCCACTTAAAGAAAGGAATCCTGCACCACACTTTGAGTTACTTGGTAAATCATTTATTTATTGTCTCGCACAATACACTGTGAGCTGTTAAATTCTAATGCAACAATGACAGAAAAACCAGTGAACTTAAAAAATGGTTTAGACACCCTAAGTGGTTTTGAAATCACTTCACTTTTATATATTTTTCTGTTCAAAATTCAGAGTTTAAAATGATTTCATTGGCACCAAAATTCATTATTTCTAAATGCTATGTCAGTGAACAGGTAGTCGTCATAGTCTCTTTTAGGGCAGACATTACAGTGACTAAGTCTCCTGCTTTGGGTTTATTGCGCGTCTTCATTCACTTATGAAAAATGTGATGTTACCATTTCAGAACTGTTCAAACTTTTTCAGGGGGTCATTTCAGGCTTTTATAAATGTTATGCACTTCAAAATCTGATTTCAAGCCTTATCTCTGAACAAAACTTGGTCTCGACCAGGTCCCGTATGCACTTATAGTCACCAGACAAATGGGACCATTAGTCCTAATGTACTGATATGGATGAGACTATTTAGCTGCAGCGTTAGGGTTACCTAGCTTATTACACCATGAAAGCAAGGCAGGTGCAGATTACGTCAAAATTCTAGGAACGAATTTGAATTGCACATGCCTACTTCACACAAATAGCAATACACGTGGCGAGGAAAGCAGCGGAGGAAATGAACATTTTATTACAAGAACATAAAACGAGCAGCTGCTACCAGTGAGTCAATCAGATAACAAACCAAGAGAAAGGGGACATCTGCATAAAGATCTTGAATATAGTAAACGTGTGGTGTTTCCGGGCACGCTGCAGAAGAGCTGAAAAGTAAAATAAGCAAAATGAAAACTTCTTTGTGGAACAAGCAGCGCAGCACTGCCCTGGTAACCTCCATGAACAACTCTACAAGCAGCTGTTTGATGGACTCCAACATTCACCACACACATTTTGGAAAGACCCAGACGTATACAAGCAACGAGCAAAGCAAACTGATGGCAGGGAGCCCTGCTGATTTGAGACTTCAGTTGCCTCTCTTATCTCATCAGTGAACCAAAAAATGGTGTCTCCTCATCCTCATACTTTTCAACAGGATGAGCTCAATAAGGAAAATATTCCCCACCTTTGTATATTTTGTCTTAAACAGTAAAGCATAAATACTATGTCCTCCTTTCAACAGCTGAAGAAGTGCGGTGATCCCACCATCAGCACCTGTCATGGCGGGGGGTCTACCTGCATTAAATTTGATGACTGTTGGGGCGTTAACCTGGCTCGTGCATACAGCTAATCGATTTTTTTCACCAGTAGTACAAACGGTCTGTTTCCCTGGCTAACGGCTGGACATGCACACTGGCCCAGGTCATGAGCAGGGGTTAAGTTATCATGTTGATGTAGCGCTGTTGGCAGGTAGTTAGATCCAACTACCGTCCTAGGATACAGAACTCCAACAGGGTGTGACAGGACCCTGATGGGAAATACACACACAGAAGATCAGTAAGAAAGTCAGGTAATAGTAACAAATAGATATAGTTAACATCATTTTTCACTAAACATAACACTGCAATCAAAATTGATGAAAAATTGTATTTCCTTCTGTTATGTTTGCACTGTTTTAATAAGTTCATGAGAAGAATGAACGATCCCCAACCACACGCTGTGGGTGTCTTCAAAGCCCACAGGAGCAGTGTTTATTAGAGAAAACTCAGAGGAGGTCAACATTCAGCTTCATTTTTCTGCTCCAACAGCAGTTTGGAAAGATTCTAAATTGACTAAGTAATATTATCTCAATAAAGCTATTCCTGTGGTAACAGTGCTTTGTTAAATGTAAAAATCATGGAGTATTCCATATTAGAGGTCGACCGATATGGGTTTTTTGGGGGCCGATGCCGATGCTTTCCAAATTTGGGCAGCCGATGCTGATATGCATAGCCGCTTTTTCCAATTTGATATTTAGGCCGATTGTTAAATAAATATATATATTTATCACATTTTTGTGAAACGCAGCAATTTCTGAGCAACTAAAAGAGATGTATTACAACAAGTTGTGTCCAGTCCTCTGAACATTTAAAAGTATGTAATGTATCCAAGTGGTTCCACAAGTTTAAGGTGCTCATCTTTTTTGTCCCTGATCAAAAATTGTGTCATTTTATACAATGGATCAAAAATTGGCTTTTTAGAAAGAAAATACGGCCGATGGCCGATAGAGACACATGGCCGGCCGATATATCGGTCTACCTCTGTTCCATATCATATTCCAATCAAAAGTTTCCTTTTTCACAACAAGCAAGATGAACTGCGAAGACAGTCACGGTCTTTGTAACCTCATCTTCTGCCAATGCTGACTACAATTAAAAACTACACACCACTTGAAGATGTGAGTAGCCAAAAGTTGAGTCTTTATCAGACTGACTACTTGATACAGCACAGTACCTCCAGCAGACCTCCCCTCTGTGTGGGAATTCAGAGAATCGATAGTATTGAAGAAGCTACACCGTTGAAAAATCTGTGGTATCCCTTTTACATCTTGAAAGTTTCACCTGTCTGTATCCAGACTTTCCTCTGCACAGGTTAGTTGGTGTTTTATGTAGGCATGTTGCTGCCAGAAGAATTATAGAGCCTAGGAATCCAATGTTAAGTGTGTGCTTTACAGAGGGGCTGGAGTGCCACTGCATTATTCATGTATGATTAAAATTTATGCCCCTACATTTCCCTGAAACCCCCTGAATATGTTGCATAATTCACTGAGTGCATGTATAAGTATAACAAGGTGACATATTCACACGGCCTGACTCTGTGTGATCACTTTGTCACTCTTTTGAATTCCTGGCTTTTTTCAGCTGCCATCTCTAGGGAAAACAAAACCTTCACATGACAGTGACGACTCATCACATACAGTCTTTTTCCTTTTTTTAGTTCCCCCCAATGTCAGCATCTAACCTCCAACCCATTAACCAGCTTCTCCTCAGAGACTGTATCTAAGGTATGAGAAGTGAGGGATTCATTCTTACCTTAATGTTCACTTTGGCAGAGAGTGTCAGTCAGAAGGACAAGAGCTATGCCCATTAAAGCCATGACTTTCAGGGCTCCCCCTGGTGATTGGCTACAGTATGAGTCATAAACCCAGCCCCCTTAATTTTACAGATGGACTAACCCCCCCCCCCCCCCCCCACACACACACACACACACACACACACACACATACACACACACACACACACACACACACACACACACACACACACACACACACACTCACACACACACACACACACACACACACACACACACACACACGTAATAATAACATGCTTGTCATTATAAATTCGTCTTTCATTAGAAACATATTTTTTAAAGGTCCCATATCCTGCTCCTGTTCTGCAGTGTAATCTGGATCATTGATGTCTTCATGAAATGGTAGTAACATGTTTTGGTCCAAAAAGCCAATAAATCAAGCACAGCAGCATTGTTTCCAGGCTCTCATAGCCCCTCTGTTCAGAAAGCTCTGATTTAGTGGGCGTGGCCTTCATATGTAAATGAGCCACCGCTGATACCGCCCCGCTCTTCAGCGTCACTGAGAGCGGCGCCACGAGCTCCGAGCGCACAATGTTTAGAAAACAGTGAAGCTCGTTTACCGTAACATTACAGGCTAAAAAAACAGGCTAACTGCAGCTAAAGTTAGCATCCTGAAGCTCCACTGAGGAAAAGCTCTTACGTCTGCTCCACAGCACACAGCGTTTTAAATACTCACATTTCCAGGGTCCCAGGTTTGTTGGTGGATGGTTGGTAATGTGCCTGGATTCAGGACCAGTCTATTTGCTAGCCCTCTGTTGTACTTTCCAAAGTTGGAAAAGCAGTCGACAGTGAAGTGACAAGCACACACATGCACAGTTTTACTGAGTGTAGCACATTTCCCTCATAAATGAACGCCCCGACGTTTGGCCAAGATTATCTTCTAATGTTAGCGGTTCACTTATGAATCTTTAGCCCCACGATCGTCTCACAGACTCGTCGGAGCCGCCCCGATAATTTTCAAACATGTTTGATATTTGTCTGGATTATTACAACATTCATTCTCACTGAGGATGGCAACAGGCAAGAGAGAGGGAGAGAGAGAAAAAGCCCCTTTACAAGAGACCGGACAACAGACAACAAACACAGGCTCAAAGTGCAGCTGAAAGGCTCCGGGTCAGCTGACTGCGTGCTCCACTGGCCCACCCGAGCCAGTTCAATAATGCCTTTAAAAATAACACATAGCCACGCCATTTTCATACAGTAGCAAACTGTTGTTTTATCAGTGATGGGTGTGAGATCATGCCATTATTGGCTGATACAGCAACAGTTTCACCTCTGTCCCTCTGCTTGCGCGTAATGGATGAAAGGCATCGCTGCAGACAGCTCCGCTTCTCTCTCCTCCTGTCCCACCAGTGAGCTAAAAACCTCAGATCAAACAACTGAGCACATGTGGTGCATCACTCTCTCTGGTGGAATAATCTTGGTGAAATCCTGTAGTGTGTGCTGGTCGGTATTTTCAAATCTTGTAGTTAGAGTGTGCTTAAGATATAAGAGAAGATGATCTGTGAAGATCCTCCTTATGTGTGAGATACAGCCTGATTTCAGATTCTTTTAAGATTTTTAAAAACCTGTAGTGTGAGCCAGGCTTTTGTCTTGTCTTTTTCCGAGATGGGGAGCTTGTGCATGGAACTATGTGGTTGTTTACAGTCAAAAACAGCCACACTCCTCTCCCTGTTGCTGGAGAGATTTCTCTCCTGATGCGGGGAGAGGAGTGGGCGGGGAGGGGGTTCGGGGGTATTTGTGGTGAACCAATCAGGTCAGACTTGCTCCTGAATATTAAAAAAGGACCTCGCTGACGTCGACAAACCCCGGAAATTCCAAACAGCTCGTTTAAGGTCAGGATTTTATATTCACAAGCACTAGTAAGTACAGGTTTTGTCATTAAATATCACATTTTGTGGGCTGGGAGGAAAGCCAAAGACCCACAAATTTAACTAAAAGACTTAATAAAGTGATTTTTGCACAATATGAGACCTTTACATGATTGACAGCTCTGTAAGTGTAAGAGGCTTCTGCAGCATCAAACTAAGTGATATTAGTTTCACCGCCCAACCAGCAATTTCTCCACCTGCCTCAGCTTCACATCTCGACTGGATGAGTATTAAGGCGTTTCATAACTGAATATGCAGCCAGTGGTTGGTGTATGAAACCTGAAAATAAGATGTTACTCTTTATTGTCCTTAATTCACACAGCTTTTCTTTCACAGACTACACTGAACTTTTAATGTTTTTTTTTTTTTTCCAAAAAATCATTTCTGGAGAGAAATGGAGTCACTGTTAAAACTGACAACAGTGAGGCCTCTTGAAATCCCATTTCCATTTCCATCACTAACTGCACATAAGGATGGCTGACACATCACAGGCTATGAATAATTCTTGAGTCCCTTTGAAGCAATGACTAAAGGTTACAGAAAGTTCAGCGACTCCTGTTTTAGGGTTTTTTCTTGTCATTTCTACGTTTTACTCTGCTGCTCTCGCGCTCACAGGATTTTTCAGTAGAGCGGTCAATCATTGCATCCTGCCCAGTTTGAGCATCAAGCTATCAAACACACCTTTACCTTTAGATAATGACAGTTCAACAGAAGAGATCGTGTCTGACTGATTTGTTTAATCTGATGTTTTGACACATGTCCCATCAGAAAACATGGAGGAGTCTGGCTTTGTAGGGCACACTGAAGACGGTCAAACAGGAAAGCTCCAGATGTTGTGGCTTCACTTTAGGGAAGCTGTTGGATCATTTTATCACTCACACTGGAACTAATGAGCTATATCAGAGAAACACTCTGATACAAACTGCTGTAAGATTGGGTTGGAGTCTGGGTTGATTGATTTCTCAAAGAAAACTGGAGTCAAATGTTTTTTAATCTCACACAAACTGGAAAAAAACATTTACCTCTGGCTTCAAACCTTAACTTACTGTACACGCCACCTGATTTTTACCCTGTGTTAGATTAGAAGAAAAACAGATGTGATATTTGTTTATATGAGACACACAAGCACTCCCTTGTGTGCCCATTCAAAAACCTTGACTGGCTGTGACTTTTGTTCTTGTGTTTTTTTCAGCTCTGTGAAATGTTGTATTGTTCGGTAGTTTTTTGTTATGCTCAAGGGATTCAGGGTTGTCTTTTATGTTCAACAGTATAGTGAATCTGTTTTCCTGCGAAAGAGTGACACGTTGTTTTATTTCTAATGTGACCTTCCTCTCAGCCCTGAAAGATGAAAGACAGGGTCATGTAGAAGTCAGACATGTAATCAGTGAGTCCTGACCAGCTCTCCATCAGCACAACAAAGGAACAGGACAAAGGAAATCTTTGTCCTCTGTGTCCAGGAGGTATTCACCACACTACTTTTTCCACATTGTGTTATGTTACAGTCTCAGTCAAAATTGAATTAAAATTCTACAAACCAACACCTCATAATGACAATAAGAACAAAGGTTTCACAGCCTTTGCTCAGTACCTTATTGATGTGCCTTTGGCAGCAGTTACAGCTTCACGTCTTAATAAATATGATGCCACAAGCTTGGCTCACCTCTCTTTGGGCAGTTTGGTCCATTCCTCTCGGCTCTGTCAGGTTGGATGGGGAGCGTCAGTGCACAGACAATTTCAGATGTCTCCAGAGATGTGTGATCAGATTCAGGTCAGGTTGTCCTGTTGAAAGATGAACTGTCACCCCAGTCTGAGGTCAAAGTGCTCTGGAGCAGGTTTTCATCCAGGATCTCTGTACATCGCAGCATTTATCTTTCCCTCAGTCCTGACTGGTCTCCCAGTTCCTGCTGAAACACGTCCCCACAGCATGATGCTGACACCACCATGCTTCACTGTAGGGATGGTATGTTCCAGGTGATGAGCGGTGCCTGTTTTTTTTTATGTTGTCACATTATGGCGTGTCATGTGTTGAATTTTGAGGATAAAATGAACTTATTCCATTGTTAAATGAGGCTGTAAGATAAACTATGGATAAAGGGAGGCGCTGTGAATAGTTTCCGGATGCTCTGTATGTCCACCCTCTAAGCTGTTTCCTCTGTGGTGTTTTTTTTTTTTTTGGTTTGTTGCTTTTGTAATCCATTCAAACCTTTTTTCACTGAGAAAACTTTACAGTTAAGGCACAGAGAAAATGAGTGGCTGATCAGTATTTTGAGCTCAGAAATATCCTGACATATTCTTTCATTTTGACACATTACTTGTTATGACAGCTGATTTTCTGTTTGAGGCATCACTATCTGACTAACACTTACAGTAAATGTGTGCAGCCAGACCTCCATGACTGGAGATCAGAAAGTCTTTTTCTTGCTCTGTGAAAATATAAGTGGGCTCTCCGTGTTGTCGTCTTACCAGTTTAAAGTTTAAAAACAGTCATCCCTCTTTCCTCTTTAATGAGATGGATTATTAACATGGAATCACAGCAGAGTTAAAAGGCGCCAAAAGTGGACTCTATCAGCATGAAGCAGGCATTAAGAAAGACAAACATTACATAGAAAATAATACTTCATTTATTTCTCTAGTGGCTTTTTTGATCAGTGCTGTGGTATGGAGCTGAACGCTGCTGTCAGTAAACCATAAAAACATGAATACACAGGGGGTAGGTGCAAATAAAAGTTTAGAAACTGTGATTTGATCAAAGTTGAACAAGAAATGATCAGAAAAGATCAAAACAGCAACACAGAATGAAAATAATTAAAGTATCATTTCAAAGGATGGGTTAGCACAAGGTGAATACTGATTTCATTAATGCTACATTTCATCTTAACAGAAATTTAACCACAAATAACATTGATCAGCCCAGGACCCTCAGTTATCAACACCCAATAGAGAAGTTATAAGCTTCATCTTTAGATTAAAGCAGAAACCTTGAGTATGTGAGTAAAATACAACTGGAAATGTAAACATTTCTGAGTGCAACAAGCGTCACCAAAGAAATGTGCTAATACTCAAAGACAGAAATCTGCTTACAGACTAAAACACTCTGATAACAGTTTAAAGCTTTTACTTCAGGTGATCCTGCAAATGTCACATGTTGCTGGTTATTGCTGAACCTTTCAAAGAGTGGAGTCAACAAAAGCAGTCATCTTTGGCTGTGAGCGACTTCAAATGATAAACTACTTTTGGAACCCAGTGAGAGCTTAATGTTACAGGTGACTGGATGGAAACTCCCTAGAAATGCATGTGTACCATGGAAAGAAGAGCCTCATAAACACAGAAAGCGCCTCAAAGCAGGATAACCTTTTGAGCCTTTTAGAACTCATCAGAAGATAAAACACAGTAGTCCCACTCGGTTCAAAGCAATGAACATATGAATGTAAAATAACTGCTGCTGCAGAGTGGGACAGTATCAAAAAAACCTGAGGTGTGAGTCTGGTTTATGCTCCAATGTGCTAAATCTATTCAACACCACAACCTGAAGGTCTGTTTTTGAGGCGTAGCATGAAGGAAGCAAGAGGCACATTCAGTCATTGACACCAACAACCTCATCACATGGATGAGCAACACCACTGCTGTGGCTGTCAAAGGGGTTGGAAAGGAAACATTACAGCCAAATCACAGCCAGTGTTTGCTACATTAAGATACACATTACTTCCTCTCACACACTGAACAACTTTACGACCTTAAACAGTTGGAAAACCACACACACAAGGACATTTCTGAGCAGTTTTAAACTGAACAATCCTTTCAACACATGCACTAGATAATTCCACAAGACTGTAAGACCACACACTTTACATCTGTGGCAACAACGTCAGACATAATAACACAACATTAGCTGGTGTGTAGTTGAAAAACAACAACAAAAATAAAAACAAACAAAAAGCCAGGTAAAGAGTGTGGGTAATTTATTACAAAAGCTGGTCTTCTTTTTCAATATCAGTGTGGCACGGGGCACAGCTGTTAAATTTGCAGCCATGTTTGTGACATGTACGTAACATAAGGTTAATGGGGCATCACAGTCTGCTTCTCTCATTGTTCAGTTCAGGTTTCCTTTCAGAGTCCATCCAGCCTGTTACTTTGATTGGGGAGGCTGTGATGAGGTCAGGAAGTGACAAAAAAATGTTTTGATGTTGATAATGTTGAAGATTGGGGATGGCCCAAAAAAAAAAGAAAAAAAAGTGGCCCTAAACCTGGCCCCTTTTACAGTCTAAATAAGAAAAAAACAACTCTATTGTCAATATAAAGAGTTAAGATAGGAATCTATCTTCAGCTGATGGCTAAACAAGTGTCTATAGAAATACATTCAAACATAGTAAGCTTGCATCTTCACAGAGATGCAAATATTTGGTGCTACTGTAAATGCTGGCTTTTTGGTAAAAGAACTCCAAAAGAATTATTAGTGAAAAATATATTTCATATTTGTATCGTCATCTGAATCCTTCTGTTAAGTATCATCCAGACATGCCAAATGCAATTGTGCTGTGTGTCTGAAAAACAAAAGTTAAAATACAGCTGCTCACAGCCTATGGGCCACAGAAAGATGATTTTATTATTATTTTTTGATTGCTCTCATCAATGTTAATACTTCCTCTATTTGGCAAATGGTACTTCCACACACAATATATATATATATATATATATATATATATATATATATATATATATATATATATATATATATATATATATATATATATATATATATATATATATATATATATATATATATATATATATATACATACATACACATGTTAAAGAGCTTTCATTTGTAACCAACTAAAAGCAATAATTCAACTCAAACAGTGTCGATAAATGAAGGCCAAGAACTATCAGTGCTGTTGTTAACGAGGGCACAAATAAAGTGACGTTTGACTAGGTCGTACACACAACAAAGAACAAACAGACAGTCACGGGGACGCAGGTGTTGGTGCTGCTCTGGAGCTTTTCTCCATGCTCCTTCCCTGTTGGCCAAACTGTCACTCTGTAGTTCAGCTTGTACAAGCACAGATCAGCACAGAAGCTTCTCTTCCCGTCAGTGTATTTCCAAGGAGATTGCAGGTCTGCAGAGCTACTGAGAGTACAGGCAAGGGCATTGTCATTGTCTTCATCTCTGGGTTTCCCAACAGTCCACCAACAAGTCAGGTACCCATCAGCCATCCCAACCACCCCAGGGCCAGGGCCTGATCCTGGGATCCTCTCAACCCCTGGACGTACAGTCACACATGCCCTGGCATAGGCACTGGCAGAACCCATAGACGAGGCAAACTGTCAGGCTTGATGGCACTAAGCTAACACATACTATGCCTAATGTCACTCTCTGGATCACCAGCAAGTAGATTCCCAGAGGCAGGGAGCCAAAGTACAAGAAGCCTAGCAGCCAGACCAGGATACGTGGGACATGATTACAGAGCTTGGACAGGGCATCCTGATCTGCCAGTCCATTGGAGCCCATCGATACTGAGTCCAGGCTCTGCTCAGCATAGATGTCTGAGCTGCCGTTTCTGCTTGGAGAGTGCTGCGAGTCCCTCTGGACCTCCATTATAGTGATAACCAGGCAGTTTGAGGAGTCATGAGACAAGCTGGAGGAGGAGAAGCTCTTTGGAGTCAGGACCACCTCTTTGTTGTGGTCAGAGCTCCAGGATTTGTCCCGCATTGCCAGGTGGCACATGATGTTAGCATCGTCGGGCAGGGCCGACACCTCATACTCGGTGATCTCCGTTTGATGTCGGCAGAAGGGGCAGCTGATGAAGCTTGCTCCGTCTGCGATGTCCAGGATCTTGACCAGGCAGCGGGCGCAGACCCGGTGCAAACAGTCCAGAATCTTGGGCTTGCGGTTGTGGGCATTGAAGCGTTGGTAGCAGATCTTACACTCTAATTCCTCCGGTGGGGGACGATCCTTTTCCTCTGGCTCAGTCTGAGGACAGCTCATCTTCAAGACATGTTCTGGGGAATGAAAGCACAGAGGATAGGACGCATTAAAAGGCTCAGAGGGTTAATGGTTTGTGTGTAGTCCAGCATTTCATGTCACTGTGGTTAAATGTCATGAATCTCACATCATAGGCGGATGTTTCTCAGTATTGTTCTCTGCTGTGTTGCTGCCCATCAGGAAAAGGTCAGGGCTGTGGCTGCTTCTATTTTCTCTACCTGCTGCTGATGAATGATTTATGGTGCAGGAGCTGGATCAGTGTGTCATCCCAGAGAGCTTCACAGCAAAGCGAGAGTCTGTGTTTTAATTGATATATTCATAAGGCTCTATTTACCTTTTTTCGATGCCTCTGGCACCATGTAGTAAAATCCTTTTTTGTTAGAGCCATACACTTTCATTTTGATCCATGCTGATATGTCAAAACAAAAGTTTTCTTTCAGTTTTATTAATCTGAACAAGTTTAGTTTATCTGGGAGGGATTAAAGACACATTTACAAAACTACTGAATGTAGGGTTTAAGAACAAAGGTGAAGAGGCTGTTGGGACTTTGAGTTGTTAAAAAAACAACTCAAAGTCAAACCCTATGAGGACTTTCCAGATGGTCTTAAAAAAACAAACAAACTCACCAATACAATAGAATAGGATAGAATATTCTTTCTTTATCACCAGTGGGGGAGATTTTGGTGTCACAGCAGCTCACAATAAAGTGCAAAAAAAGCAACAATAAAAAGCAGAATAGTAATAATAAGATAAAATAAAAAAAGGAGAAAAATAGAAAATTGGAAAAATAATACTATTCATACAATATTATTATATTGTTGTTTTTATTATATTGTTGTCGTTATTATTATAATAATTACTATTTACATTTCTAGACATATGCTAGATCCTAATCTACCACTTAAAATGAGATTATCAGTGCCAGGTAGGTGTCAGTACTTTGTCCCTTTGCAATTCTAAGAGCTCAATATAACTTTGATGGTTCTTACCACAAAAACCCCCGACATAAGTAAAAAAATGGTCATGAGACAACTGAAGCAAAAAGTTGAGATTTAATACAGCGCCGGATTTTACAACATGTCAACAAGATGCTGGATGCTGAAACTGAAGAAGTGTTATGTGCTCTTGGTATTTATGAGAGAGTCAAGAAGTGTATGTGTGTGTGTTATCCTTCATACCTCACTGTCCTGGAATGAGCCAGACTGAGCTGGTGTAGAAGGTGTCCCTCAACAGATAAGAAGTCAAAAGACAGTCTCCACACCGAGGTCAGATACAGAGGTCAGATGAATCAGTATATATGGTATGTGCTTAAGAAATGTCTAAGGCATGTGGCTGTGTGCTGTGTAAGTGTCAGAAGAAGCTAGTAGATAATAATTACAAGCATGATTACATGACAGGATTAGCACAGGGTTTACATGAAGTCAAATACATGAAAAGGTTAGGTGTTAAAGTGATCATACTGAATGCATAAACTGCACGAGGGGCAAATTATTCTTCACAGTAGGTTATTTCTAAATGCTATTTCTCATCTAATAGGGTGTTGGATTAGCTCTGTTGGTAGAGCAGGCGCCCCATGGACAGAGCCTACAGTCCGTGTTGCACTGCTTGCAGTATTAGTTCCCTGTCCTTTCAGTATTTGATGCATGTCTCTCTTAACCTGTCCCATCCTGTGGAGGTAAAAAGCCTGTGAGGAATCTAAAAAATAGATATGAGAACACGTGAGAGACCAATATGTAGGAAGTCATTAGTAGAAACATTGATACTGTCCATGAATATTAATGTTAGCTCCTCAGTAACAGGCTGTAAACACTGCACTGACAGGCCATCACCCACTGGCCGCTAAGAGAGACAGTTCAAGCTGTGATGGGAGCCAAGAGCTGAAGCTTGTGTGGAACTTATTAACACTTACTCCTGAGTGAGTCCTGTGTGATGCCAACAGCTGCAGCTGATGTGACTTAATTGCTGACAGATACTGAAGTCCAAAAGGACTCAAATGTGAAAACTCCAATTAACACATTCCTCATGGAGAAATGTGCAGAAAGTGTGGCTCAATATAAATGAGGTCAAACAGCTGTGAGCATGTGTCCATAGACACCAGGCCGGAGTAAAAACAAGGTCAAAAACAACTTAAAGTTCCCATTCATCATCATCATCATCATCATCATCATCATCATCATCATCATCATCATCATCATCATCATCATCATCATGTAAGTCCTTCATGAGAAATGATCTCAATAAGTATTCTTCCTCCACCTTTCTCCACCCTCATGGCACCATGACACTTCACATGAGTTATGGTTGCAGCTTCTGATGTGCTCTGTTGCTTAGCAGCAAACCTGTGTTCCCACAGCGATGGGCGCTTGGCCTGATTATTAGAGCAATTTAGGGATTAAAAATGTGAGAACAACATCTGTTACACCTCAAGTCAGAAAATGTGATGTGTCTTCTGCATTTTGCTTTGGAAGGATGGGTGCATGATAAAAGAAAATGCACACTGGCATTATTATTATTATCATTATTATTATTTGCATGCTTAGACTGTAGAGTGCTGAACAACCTGAGAAGCTGTAAAGGTGAGTCAGTATTTACTTCATGGTAAGTCCACCTTGGTCTCATTGAGCTCACCTGAGTGTTACAGTTCATCATTAACAGTGTAAGACTCCATCACGGCTTCAGTGATAAGTTACGCTGTTAAGGTTGTTTGGTTTTTGTGTGCATGCTCTAGTTTCTAAGAATCCTCTGAAATAACTGCCCTTTTATTTACTGCACCGAGGACTAAATGTTTTCAACACATAAATAGTTGTACTCGATAGAGTACTTAGCATAATGTTCCAAACTGTACACAAAAACAAACATCCAGCCATCCTCCCTACACTGGAAATCATAATGTTTTCCAGTGCCAGCTGTGTCTTTTTTGGACCTGTTTATCGCTGACTTGGTCCTGTTTGTCTTAGGGAACGTATTTAACAAGTTCATTTCTACTTTAGCTTTCTCACCAGAAGCTTCACCAATCATCATTTTAACTGAACACTCAGGAAAGAGGTGTATCTAAGAGGAAACAGTCCACTCCCAAGAAGAACTTGAATACGAAGAGTGCCTAAAAGGCTTAGATAAAAACCTTCTCTAGAAAAATAATAAATTAAGAAAAGGAGACATTTTTAAAAACCTGCTCCTCCTCAGTACTTTCTCTCTTTTTTTTTTGGTGCTTTCAGTCACACTGTGACAAACAATGATGATTTAAATGTGGGGTTTAAAAAGGTTGAAACACAAAGCAGCTACTCACCTCATGTCAGTGTTTGTCTCTGACCACACAGAGGTTAAAAAACAGACACACTGACATTTAGGAGACCAGTCCAGTCCACGATTGTTAGATACCCGTAAACTAGGCAAATGTATATATTTATATATATTTATATACATACATGTACATATATATTGGGCATAAATCAGGACCGAGCAGTATTCTCTGTCTGAAGGTGGGAACTGGCACCATCATCCTGTTTTAAGACACTTTTTGTTTGACCAGAAGTTGTTGTTAATAAATGTGCAGTATGAAGACCTAGTCTCTCTTGATCTGGGATCCTTTGATCTTGTACATTGGTACATAGTTTCTTGATATTAGCTGAAGCTCTTTTCTAAAAAAAACCCCCTTCATGTCTGAACTGAGATGGGCTCTTTTCACAGAGACGAGGCCAGACCGTGAAGACAAGCTTTTTAATCCCACTGAGGGTCATGAAAGAGGCGTAATCACACAAGAGGAACTGAATGTAGGGCTTGTTAATACCACAGCATCAGTTTTATGTCTCAGATGAAGTCTGAAAATGTTGGACAGCTGAGTGAGTGAAAAACACTTCTGCTCCAGATAGTGAAAGAAACATTAGCCAGTGTTTGTTCTGTGTTAAAGACGTGTCCCAACAGTAATCAGCTTGGTATGTTGACTTCTGTGATTGTTTGTTTACAGCTGAGCCTGAGGGGATGAGCTGAACATGAAGGTAGATGTCTGTTAAAAGAACAGTGTTTTACCTTCCCGTTATAACATTTTTACTGCTCAGTGAAGGAGATGAATAGTTTTTAATGTTTTAAGGTTGCAACACAAAAATTCTCAAACCATTTTTCTGCACTGCTTTTTAGTTGTTTTTTGATACGCTGTCAGCTTTTACTTCTTTGTTTTGGCACTTAAAAGTCTACTTCCTCCAAAAAACATAGTGTTTTAAAAAAAAATTCCCCTCCTACACTATTTGGTTTAGCCCTTTCCCAAAGGCATCGGCAGAAAACACCATCAGGTTTCTTAAAAAACATTTACAAGTAGAATTATCTATTGCTGTGGTGTTACTAACATGTAGTTGACCACGCCCACCATATGGTGTTGGATAATTGGTGGTTATTGATGTCTCAGGTGGTAACCTTATTTGTCTAGTGAGGTGTTCCAGCTGGAAGGTAAAAACAGATAAAGAGTATTAACCTTGGAGCGTCTTTTGAGCAATAAATTATAAACAGTATGAAATAAACTAACAGCACCTTAAATGCTTGAGGTTCAGCCTCTTCACAAATTTGAATGTGAGTGTAATCTGGAGATCGAAAAGCTCTCAGCTCAGCTAAGGATGAATGAGTGTTATTGGGATCATAACATTACTGCACACACATGTTCCAGTACTGATCATGAAACAAATCAGACCGTGCAGTGAAGGATCATTAAGAATATAATTATCCTCATTTACACACAGTTAATGCTCTGCTTTAACAGAAAAAAATCAATTTCTTTTATTACTCTATTTTTGTAAACGATAAAAGAAGACAACAAAGATCCAGGAAAACAAACAGCTTCTCTCATCAAAACCCATCAAAATCTCATATTAAATTATATCTAGATTAAATCAGGTTTTATCATATTTGTACTTTCAATATCTGAGCAAATTTCTATCAAGTCAGGCTTTGTTGAGGATTCCACCATTTTTACTTGTTGATGCCAGGGTTTGCTGGCTGCATATTCGATCCTGGACAAGTATGAATTTATCTTGCATTGAGAGGTGAGCTACAGTGTTGCACAGATAAACTGCAGCTGCATAATATGTTAACTCAATCTGCCATAAATATGAACATGATAGGAAGCCTAATACTGTTGATAAACACCCACATACCCTCCAGATTCATGCAGAGCAGCACTCACACTCGATGCTTTGCTGAAACAGCCTGAAGCAAAGAAAACAGTGATTCCAAGCAGATAATTAAAAAGTCTTTTCTTCTCCCTAAATCATCTTATTTTCTGTCGTATGCCAGAGTCACTGTGCCCTGGAGCACTCACACTGTACACCACATGAAGCAGAAAAGCCCACACGGTGTTGGTGTGTTTCACTGTTGGTTTTGCTGAGAGACATGAGCAGGAACAAAGTTACTGAGCAGATAGAAAGTCCAGCACCAGTGCCTGTGCCTGCTGCTCTGGTAGTTTGTCCCCTGAAGATGCTGTTTGAAACGGACAACAAGCAGCACGTGACTGCGTTTATTCATGGAACGACTTTAGGAAACTACTCCGTCAGTACTGATCAAGGCTGTCCATGCTGAATGCTCCAGAATTTTATGTCTAAGTCGTGCAAGTTACCCATCATGTTGTGTAAGACCAACACAGCAGCTTTTTCCTTTAAAAATGGAGTAAGATTTGTTTTGGAAAACTAGGTATTGTCCCCAGGATTAAACATCACCTGAGACATTAAAATATTAAACTAAACACCGTAAGAAAATTGATCCACTCCTGGATCAGACACCAGAGGAGGGGTTGTTCAGCCTCTGGTTCTCATGATAATGGTACCAGGTTTCATATCAACCCTTCTGTTGGGACAGTGATAAAAAGTGGTGAAAGTTTTAGCTTCAAAACCCCGCACTGCAAGTTTGACATGCAAGGTCCTGAGTTTTGTCAGCTCCTGTTTAGGTCCACATTTCTAAGACTGTCCTGGGTTTAATAATCATTTTAAAAAAAGAGTTCAGAAAAATGGCCTTTCATGAGCTTTAGTTGCAGGTTCTGCGTTTTGTTGTGCGTGTCTTTCTGTTTACTTCTTACTTTCCCTCTACCTTTGGTCACCAACAAGTCCTCCACCCACCAGAAAGATGTTATTTAAAGAAAAGTTATTCTTTTATTCATGACCATGAAATATAGATTAAATAGGTAGATGTTGGGCTGGCACTGGCACTGGCTCAGCGGGCCTCTCTGTGAGTTGCTGACTGTTAAATATTTCAGCTGCCAGTCTGTTGCGTTAAAAAGCCTCCTGGAAAGTGTCAGAAAGATGTCAGGAAGAGGCAGCTCCCTCAGGGCAGAGCTGACCACTTCACCCCTGAAGCTCTGGACCAATAAGAGTTAGAATGAAGAGCGTGGAGCTGGGGAAAGGGGATCAACCCAACACGTCAGACAGCACATAGCTGTCTCCAAACAGATCCTGTGTAAGGGTTTATCATTCAAAGAGGCGTGCTGCTGTTTTTACAAAGAAAGACAGACACAAGTCCATCCACCCTCTGACTTTTTCAGCACTCTCAATGCTGCTAACAACCTGATGTTTTCTGTCTTTTGCTGTTTTATTATGTTATTACTACCATGTGCATGTCACTCTCAGTCATTTTACTCCAGATCACAGCTGTTCATGTTTTCCTCGTCACTTTCTGACGAGTTTCAAGCTGTGTCTGAGATACAGCACATTAAAAACATGTAGCGGTGTCTGTTGTCTCTTGTGTTTTGCTGTATTTATAATTTTCTGGTTTTATTCGAGGTTTCCTCTTATTTGCTGTAAATCTGTCCAGTATTTTAGTTTTACAGCCGTGTAAAGCTAACGCACCAACCCCTCTGTGCTGAACCAAGAAGTGGGGATGACAAAGTGTGACTCACACTACTTTGGCCGTTGTCTGAAGTCTTCGTTATAAACATCATTGTAAGTGCACACAGCACAAAGCTGAGGGGTATTTTTAGTCAACAGCTTCACTCAGTGTTGGTTTTCGGGGGCAGCTCCCACTGGCTCTGTGCAGCAGATTTAGGTTTGTTGTCTTTCTTCAGTATTTTACTTTGTGTTTTTAACTTCTATATTGCACGACTCATTTCTAACGCCCTGGGCTCTGACAACCCTTGAAAAATCTTAAATCTTAGATGGTTTCATGTTTGTCCTGGAGCATGTGGATTAACGTCCTCTGCCACTTATTGGCTTTGTTTTTCAGTGCTCTTTAGGTGACGTGTGTTTCAAAACTGCAATGACAGCATTCACCACAGTATTGATTCTTTAACATGTGCATCAATGCACATATTTGCAAGAAGTACATGGCAATTGATTGCTTTATTGATTTTCTGAGTGCAGTCCTATCCATCACTAAACCATAAATAAAAAATAGGCTTAATATAGGAGGGCAGGCAGCTCTTCAAGAGGCTCAATTAAAGTCACGCCTGAATAGTTGAGGCAGATTTATGTGTGATGTCTGATAGAAGAGTCAGAACAAAGAGGGTGGAGGGTGTTACCATTAATTAAATCAAACATTCTTTGTTTATAGTCACAGCAGTGCTCTAAATCCCACATGAAAACTGAAAACAGGAAGAAAAACTGTGAATTTTGTGAATTCTCATTTATGTTCATGTGGATTAAGTCAATTTAACTCTCTGACATTTAAATTAGCTCGGTGATTAACTTATTGACATGTTGACTGACTGACTCTGATTGGTCTTTTGGGAAAACACTTTGAGTAGAAAAGGGTTTGTATTGGTTTTTCACATTACGTACCATCATGAAGGAGAAACAACAACTCCAGCGAGGAGAAAGAACCAAACTGACATTTGAAAAGGTCATCCTTTTTAAAGGAAACAAAGCACAAGTTACACAAACATATGGCCAGAATAGGCTTCTTCACGGGGTAAATGGCACATTTAGCCTTCATGAAAAACTGCAAAGTATGAGCAAAAGTCAAGAGATCCAAAACAAAGAGACAAGAATCATCATAGTGGTTTTCTTCTCAGCGTGACCTTAAACAAGGCCATGAAAAGAACTGGAAACTACCTGCAGCCCGACCCAATAACACCCATACTGTTAGCTCACAGACTGAACACACCCTGTCAGAGTCTTTGTAAGTATATGATTCATTCTCCCAGGGATGACTATTTAACAAGTGAGCAATGACTTGTACAGTAGCAGTTTTAATATTGGCATGCAAAACTGCAAACCTAGACTCAGTTTGAAGTCCCAGTGAGGAGTTTATAAGTGGTCTTTAAATGGTCTCACTTTTATATATTTGCCTTGTCCTAATCTACAATTCAAAGAAATGTCATTATAAGAACCAAAATGTGTTAATTCTGTGCAAGGTTATAATAGTTAACTAAAACGAAACTAAAAAGGAAAACTAAAATTTAAAATACATTGCAGTTAACTCAAACTAATAAAAACTAGAAAAGAAAACAAAAACGATAAGTAAACTAAAACTGTATCTTGTGTTCACAAAACTAACTAAAACTAACTAAAATTAAAGACAAAATTCCCTTAGTTTTAGTTTTTGACAATATTAATAGCCTTCAGGATTTAAATTAATCCAACACATTTTCCCAACCAATTTTACAACAGTTTTCGGCAGTTGTCAGCACCATACGCAAGTTTTTTTTTCCCTAGGATGACATCGGGAAATCCACACCCCCAACGCATGTGATCGGTTCCTGCAGCATCTCTTCTTCTTCTGTATAATCCTGCTGATTTGACATTGAGTGCATTACATGCACCATCATCGATCTCCAAGGGAAATGAGTCGCCTCGCAGGTAGTTTACATTTACCTATCAGAATGGAATATAAAATCAGAACAAGAAGAAACGCGCTCTCGTTCTCAACGTGTCTCTTCGTCCTGGCAGACTACCTGCGTTTGTTTATATCTGGCACGCCGCGCGCAGACTGATACACTAAGCGACGAGCGCCTCATAGCCAGCTGTGGCTCTGCAGTGGAGGTAGCGCCATTTTACAATGAGAACTAGAGCCTTATTTATATGTGTTTTTTATCCCTAACCCTAACCCTAACCACGCGCTGGAAGTTCTCTAAATAAAGTGTGAATGCAGACACATATCAGATTTTTTTGGTGGGAGTCCGTTTATTTGTGTTTTTGGTCAAGTAAAATATGGCCCCGTTTGAGCGCAAAGGGAAACCGGCAGAGGAGCAGGGAGGGGGTGTTTGGTGCGTGCGCTCTGGGCTTCTGCTGCACAAAAACACTGCTGTAGGGGTAATTTCTGCCCTAAACCTTGTGATAGGACCCAACTTGTTCCATCCCGGGTATCACTTTAAAGTAAAAAATGGCACAGCTCTCCCCTATTTTTTGTTCAATGTTGTATGATATCCATGTAAACAAACTTTGGGTCAACCTTTTAGTTTAGTTGCCCTTAAGAGAATATGTACTATTTTTCATTTGCAAATGTCAAATAATTCTATACTCCATCAGTCAGAACCATATGTAGCCGAAACGTTTTGAAGAAAAACCGCATTAGCTTTGGAAGGTAGGCGCGCATTTCCACTAAATGCAAAATATCATACAGATGATGCTGTTACCGAACGTAATTTAAGTGCAGAATATTTTACTTTAACATAATTTCTAACCTTCAAAAGCGGACTTTTCGAGTCTTCGCCTCCTGGCCACTTGCAATGCTGACGAAAGCTAGCCATTACCTCAGAAAAATATTCGAACTCCGTGCGATTTTGGCGCGTTTCTTCTTGTTCTGATTTTATATTCCATTCTGATAGGTAAATGTAAACTACCTGCGAGGCGCCTCATTTCCCTTGGAGATCGATGGTGGCGCATGTAATGCACTCAATGTCAAATCAGCAGGATTATACAGAAGAAGAAGAGATGCTGCAGGAACCAATCACATGCGTTGGGGGCGTGGATTTCCCGATGTCATCCTAGGGAAAAAAAAACTTGCGCGATGCGACGTACTGGGCCGTGCTTGTTTACTGCACTGACTGGCTGTGCGCTGTGTTGTGACCAAACGTAGTGGAGCAATGAATCAGAGCATCTGTAATAGTTCAATTTCATGTGAGTCTGACTTTATTGTCACAAAGTCCAAGTTTCTAATTATTAAAGCTCATATTATATTTTTTTTTACGTAATTTATGTTTTTATTATTTTTATTTAATTCATGTTAACATTATTTTAAATATTTTATGTTTATATTTTTATATTAAGTTTATTTTCTTGTGTTTAAGGCAGCAGCCAACATTTCAGTATTAGCATTGAATGAGCAGTGAGCACTATGTTGAACTGGAAAATAAACAGTATCACAAAATATTTACTCTGACCTTTTTGAATCCTGCACCTGGTTAATAAGGTATGAAAAAACTAAAACTAAACTAAAACTAAACTAAAACTAAGCCTTGTTGCAAAAATTAAAACTAAATAAAAACTAGAATGCCCGCTCCAAAACTAATTAAAACTAAACTGTAATGAAAAAAAAAAATGTCAAAACTAACTTAAACTAAACTATAATGACAAATCCAAAACTATTTTAACCTTGATTCTGTGTTCTGTTTCTCAGTGTCCACAGTCTGTCCAGATATTCCCTGGAGAAAATGAATCCAATCACTGCACATAGACCAAAACCCCCTTTACTCAACATGCTTTAATACTAAACCAACCAGCAAAGTTTAGCAGTGAGAGGAGAGATCTGTGTTTCAAGGATTTCTGTGATTAATTTTAAAGTGATGGTGGACACTGGTGCTGGATCGTCAAGAGGAAAAGGAGGTCAGTGCAGGAGACAGATAAACAGGAGAGCACGAGCTAAAGGCTAACACACAGGTTAATGTGTTTGTGCTAATGTTGACTCCAACCCACAGTCAGCAGTTATTCTGCAGTGGTCTGTTCAAACTTGAGAGTCTACCAATAAAATAAAGAGTGAGGTTACATTAGCTCTGATTGGTAGATGACTGGCAAGACATGACCAGGATGCACTAATGTTACACATGACAGACACGTCCCAGAGCACTAGGCTGTGAGAAACACTGAACAGATAATCTGCTCACCTCTTTGACAAACTGAGTTTACAAACATTTGATTGCTGTCAAGTTTCAAACAATAGTGCTCCGATTGTAGTGCTCACATGCTGATGATTCACACAGCATCATATCCATATCTACTTTACTCTGAGCCAGCCTGCCTCTCAGGGGCAGTTTGGGAGAAACAGACCTCCGTTGTACCATGACAGCGTCCTCTACGTGTTTCATCATGTTCCCAGTATGAGTCAATTTACAGGTTGAAATTACAAATCTTTTTAGCCACTGGAGTGGAGGGAATTTTAGAAGAACAGGTCGACATGGATGGATTTGTCAACAACACCTCAGGCTTTCACACACACACATAGATTCTTATTTCTATCAGATCAACCTCATCCAAAGCGCTGTGGCATCGAAAAAGAGCCTGATGATTTCTTTCCTCGTGGATATGCTTTTCAGAAGAAAAAACAGTTCTACCGATAATGTTAACAGCCTCACAGTTTAATTAAAAAAACACGTTAGTGGGAAAGACACGTACCACCTTACACCATTTTCATTTCAGCAGGCCCCTAGCTCTCAAAGGAGGTCAACCAGAGGAGAATTTCCAATGGAAAAAAAATCAATGAAGTGTCTCTCAAAGTTATTCTACAAACCTCCAGCAGTCACATCAGTGTTTTTAAAAGCAAAGAGGGCTTTGATCAGGTTTTTCTGTCTAATGGGAAACACTTTGATCAACCAGATAAAAGTGTAGTTCCACCTGCAAAGTCACTCTGAGCTGCAGGCTGTTGGATCTGCAACTTCAACAGCTTGAGTCACATGAAGGTCAATACTGAGAATGGATCCTGAGGAGAAAACTGCTATCAAGTGGTGCATCTACCTGCATTTATAGCTGGTAAAAAGGGGGCAAAATCTCATGCACTCTCCCACTAAAACACTCACTAGTTTAAGCTAATAAAAGATTTTTTGGAAAAAAAAATTATTAGGTCAAAGTAATGTGATATGCAAAACAAAACAGTGAGAGGGGTTGTTAAAGCAGAGGGACTCCTTCAGGTGAGACCATCATCCTTCACTTGGTGTCCTGCTCACCCTGTCAGGATCACAGACTCACACTGAATGAATGACCCCAACACAGCACACAGGGCTGGACACTTCTTTCCATTCTGGAGAGTTGAGGGGACCTTTGCTGTCAGAATACCTGCTTGGTGAGCAATCTCTTAACTATGCCATCGATCCAAAGGATTCTTGTCCTGCTGCTGTTTGCAGATCTTTAATCCTAGTTTACACAATTAAGTTAGAAACAGGGCAGAGGTCTGCTAAAATGCCTGCAGCACAGTTTTTCCACAGTTAAGCTTTGTGAGAACTAGCTTTATGTATTTATTTTAAAAGAAGCCCATGGACAATGCTCTTCATCAGTGGTATTTGGGTACATCCATTTCTTAACTCATACTTATATGTAGAGTTGATCCTAGGTGGGAGCCACCCTATTCTCAGAAGGCCTTCAGTCAGAAGTAAGGCTATTACCTAGAAGGCCGTTATTCAAAGGGCCTTTAGTCAGGAAGAAAGGCTTTTACTCAGATGGCCTTTAGTCAGAAGAAAGGTCATTTCTTAGAAGGCCTTCAGTCAGAAGAAAGGCTGTTACTCAAAAGGCTTTCAGTCAGAAGGAAGACCACTGCTCAGTAGGTCTTCAGTCAGAAGGAGGGCCGTTACTCAGAAGGCCCATTAGTCAGAAAATCAGTGGACTGATGATGAGTGTGTCAGCATGGCTGATTCAGACCTTAGAGCCCTGCTCATAAGGACGCCTCAGCATTTGAGCTTTGTGGTTAAACTGCCAACATTTTGACTGGAGAACATTTCCTTTCATTTATGCCTACACATATCTTTAAGTACGCACATGTGACAATTTAGGGTGGCCCCTGAGACTAAACTTTCCTGTAGGGATGTTATTGAAAGCAGGAGGCATCTACATCTCCAGGTTATGCCTCAGGGAAGCTTCCTGTTTGCATCAACTCATGCAAGAAGGCAGGCGAGGGAAAAACAAGAGAAATACAAAGAAAAACAAATATGTCCCTAATCTGTATACGTACATTCTCCAAGTTCCAAAGAAAGTCACCAACTGTGGTCATGTTTTTAATGCACTGATTATGAAACATCTAAATAAAGCTTTACACCAAATCTTCTGAGTATCCCTGATAAAATGAATGAGATATGTGATAGGGTTTAGGGCTCTTACAGAGCTCTTGTTAAATAGAGTCCACTGTTTCAGTTCATTCAGGGATGTTCCTGAGAAACCATTTGTCTCGTGGTTTAAAGGGAAATGGAAATTTCAACTGAACAACTAATCAAATGTTCAAACAAACATCAAAATTTTGTAAAATGTATTTAACACTGCTAAAAACAGGATCAGAGAATGCAGACTGTCAGGTTGAATTGTCAAGTGTAGCAAACATTAGAGAACCTCTTCTTGCAGGTTGACTTCTAAATGCCTCAGCTTGTTATGCATCGCTCTGTTGGGTTGTTTGGTGGTTGCAGGTCAGGTATTGATTAGGTGTCACTTTAACAAGAAACCTTTTCAGATAAATCAAAATTTTTAAGCCACACCTCACCATGATATGCCACATGGCACCTGTGCTTGTTAACATTTGAGTGACTGAGCATTCTGGTGGTATGGTCTAGAGCAATAAACACTGTTAAAAACTGCAGTTCATTAAGTGTCCTCCACTGCTGGCTGCAGAAACACCAGAAACCACATACAAATCAAGCCAAACAAGATCATCTCTACAGCAAAAACAAAAGTGTCGACTGCCTGGTTCAAAACGATTGGCTTCAAAACTCTATATCAGAAACAAATGGGTGACATCACAGACACCACGGCTATATGTTATACAGCCTGTGGGCATAGCAGAAGCTAGTGATCAAGCTACAGTTCTGGCTAGCACTGGATGACAGCACTGAAGTCTAGGCACAATATATATATATATATATATATATATATATATATATATATATATATATATATATATATATATATATATATATATATATATATATATATATCTCATTGTAGGCTGTAATAAAAATTTGAATGATATATTTAACCCATGTTAGGGTGGCAACACTTATCACATGGTGACATAACTACCTGCTGTAGTATGACTATATTCCACAGATAATCATGTTTCGCTGATTTCATCCACTCTCTTTCCTCCTAAGACCCTGCAGACATGTGTGTGGACATTACATTTCTGCCTCTCAGACCCATTGACAGACCCATCATTTTATAAAACTTTGACCAGTTAGCCACTTTCAGGGACACTACCTACATCATCTTGTGGTGATATTACAATATTGCATTTATTTTCTGAATTAAACCTGCGTATTTATGTACAATAACAACTAACTAATAAAAAATAACTTAATAACCAAATAGCAAGAAATAAAAAATGCACACCAGAGAAAAGCTTGGGTCTCAGGAGGCCAAACTTAGTGTTACTGTATGATATTTTATTTGTGTATTCTTGACATTGGACCATAACTTTGGCTCCAGTCTTACAAAGCGCGTGTCCTGCAGACTGCATTAGGAGGCCCTGTAGCTCCTCTGTGACATTTTGATGGCGAGCTCCTCAGCACTTCCTGTTTGGTGACAGAACGCAGCAACACTGCCTGATTAACAAAAGCACAAATCCATTTGTTGATATCTGTAGGGAGTTTTACAGCCTGTCCAGCCGACCATTAGCTGGCCCAGCCACTTTCTCCAGCCTTTTCTTTAATTTGTTTCCACTGACAGCAGAGATCAATCTGTATCACACTGAATGCGCCTGTGTTTGCCAAAGACTCATTTTCAGCTGTTGTGCTTTTGGCCTGCTGTTTGATAAACTATGAAGAAACACATTAACTAGAACTAAAAACAGCCCCACACACACTCACACACACATTTACAAAAAGAGGAAACCCAGACCATATGAAAGGCTTAAAGGAGTAATAATGCATTGGTTTTTTTGAGAGGAGCATGTGAAGTTCAGGCCAGTAATACTAAACTGTGGTTAGGTGAACGGCCAGCACAGGTCAGGAGGCAGGAAAAAATAAGTAAGTTGTCGTTGTAAAAACAATTCTCCTTCTTGGATGTTTGTTTTTATCCGTCACCTGTGGCTTCTTCTGCTCGGCACCAATCACAATCTAAAAATATTGACCTCATTAGTTTGTGGTTCTTGCATATACGCATGAATTTGGCCGAGGGGCTGTGTGCTAAATGCAAAAATATCAGCTGCATTTTAATTGTTTGACTGCATCTACACATGCAGCCCAGCTTAAATTAATTTGGAAACATTTTCTGTAGTTTTTTGCACGTTTTAGTACACTATATACAGTGGGAAAAATAAGTATTGAACACGCCAACTTTTTTCTCATTACATTTATTTCCAAAGCTGCAATTCAAATGAAATTCTTACCAGACATTGGTATTAACTCAAATAATCCACACATGTAAAGAAATCACAATGCTCAGGTCCATAAATAATGATTATGTGGAATTAAGTACAATAACACAGGAAAAAAGTATTGAACACACCATGTAAAGGCTGTATACTTTGGCAAGGAAACGCACCATACCACCTAAAATCTGTCAGTGAATATTACTTGAACTTCCAATTAGTACAAACCAACATCAGCTGGGCTAGAGCAAATTGATGGTCCTATAAAAAAGGTTGTTTTTTTCATAAAGCAGTTAAATACCACACACCTCATGATGGGTAAAGGCAAAGAGCTCTCTGAAGACATTCACAACCTGACTGTTGCTCAGCATCAGAATGGAACTGGTTACAGACTTATATCAAAGCACCTGAATCCTCCAGTCAGCACTGTAAGGGCTATTATTCACAAGTGGAAGAAGCACCACCTTACCATCAACAGGCCACGCACAGGAACTCCTTGCAAGATTTCTGACCAGGGAGTCAGAAAGATAGTCAGAAGAGGACTCAACAAGCCAAGGACCACCCTGAAAGTGCTCCAGAAAGACTTGGAGGCAGCAGGTACAATTGTTACAGAGAAAACAATAGGCAATGCACTCCACCGCCATGGCCTATGGACACTCAGCCCGCAAGACTCCATTCCTCAAGAAAAGGCATGTTGAAGCTGGTTTGAAGTTTGCTAAACAGCATCTTGACAAGCCTGTAGAATACTGGGAGAATGTTGTCTGGTCAGATGAGACCAAAACTGAACTTTTGGGCTGTCATACTACAGACCATGTTTGGAGGAGAAATGGCACTGCACATCACCCAAAAAACACTGAACCAACAGTGAAGTTTGGAGGTGAAGCATCATGGCATGGGGTTGTTTCTCATCTCATGGTGTTGGCAAACTTCATATAATTGACGGAGCGTTGAATGGAGCCATGTATGGGGAAATTCTTGATCTGAATCTGCTGCCATCCACCAGGATGGTGAAGATGAGACGTGGCTGGACCTTCCAGCAGGACAATGATCCAGAGCACACGGCAAAGTTGACTCTCAAATGGTTTCAAAAAAAGAAAATCAATCTGTTAGAACGACCTAGTCAGTCACCTGACTTGAATCCAATCCAACATTTGTGGAAAGAACTAAAGAAAAGGGTTCACCACAGGGCACCAAAGAATATTCCAGATTTAAAGACAATCTGTGCAGAGGAATGGGCAAAAATCACACCTGAGCAGTGTGGGTGATTGGTTAAAACATACAAGAAGCATCTAGAAGCTTTCATTGCAAACAAAGGCTTCTCCACTAAGTATTAGATGAGTCTCAGTTAGCGTGTTCAATACTTTTTTCCTGTGTTATCGTACTTAATTCCACATAATCATTATTTATGCACCTGAACGTTGTGATTTCTTTTCATGTGTGGATTATTTGAGTTAATACCAATGTCTGGTAGAAGTTTTGTTTGAATTGCATCTTTGGAAATAAATGTGATGAGAAAAATGTTGATGCGTTCAATACTTATTTCCCCCACTGTAGTTATTGTCAGGTCCTGTGTTTTCACACTACATTTCTGCAATGTGGCGTCTGCACATGAGGTTACTGATCATGCTTTCAAGATTCGACGATCAGGTATTACCATACAACCACTGACAAGTGAAGTTCACTGTTTATCTGTCCTCAAAGCCAATGTGTTGGAAGCAGGAAAAAATGTGAAAGCATCAGGTTTTGATTGAGTTTGACAAGGGACAAATTGTTATAATCAGACAACTGGGCCAAAGCATCTCCAGAAATGCAACTCTTGCAGAATGTTCTCGTACAAACAAGCAAACAAGCAACAGGGTCAAGGGCAGCCAGGGCTGATTGATGCAAGTTGGGAGTGAAGGCTACGGCAAATCAAACTGCTAAATGGGTCTATGCTGGTTCTTATAGAGAGGTTCAGTGCAGTCCACTCTGCTGTATTTGAAGCTGCCAATCTGTAGAGCAGCCAGGAGCCTGTAGTGACACCTGTCCTTCAATGAAAGTGCCAACAATGAGCACCTGAGCATCAGAACTTAACCACAGTGCATTGCAATAAAGTGGTCTGGATTATTGAATGAAGTTTTTTTTAAGCATCACCTCTGTGCCCATGTGCACGTGCTTTGCTTACCTGAGCAACACATGGCACCAGGATGCACCATGGGAAGAAGGAGAGCTGGTGGAGGCGGTGTGATGCTTTGTTTTCTTGTAATGTAGCTGTGACTCTTGAATTTCCGCTTCGGGATATAAAAAGTAAATTTTATTCTATTCTAGTCTATTCTATTCTATCGATGGATCTGCTGCTAACACCACAGTACACCCTCAGGGGTCTAGTGGAGTCCATGCCTTGATAGGTCAGGGATGTAAGGGGACCAGCTCAGGTTTAGGCAGGTGGCCGTAACGTTATGTCTGGCTGGTGACTGATGTTCCTGAAGCAAACATGTTGTAAAACTTCTGCAGGTTTTGTTTTTTGATAATATAGATTAAAAATTTACAATTAATTGAGTGGAACCAGCTTTTATTGTTGTTTTCACTGCATCCAAAAAATGATGTTGTCAGGCTTGTTCCTGTTTCCTCCCTTAATGTACACCATAAAAGTACAGCAGTATATCTTTGCTGATGAAGATAAAGCAGTACAGCTGGTGTTTGTTGAGACTGCCAACAGCTGCACTCTGCAGGACAACAGTCTAAATTCCAGGCAGAGGAAAGGTTGCGCTTGTTGTTGCTCTTCTAATTGATTATACATCTAAAGAGTGATAAACAAATAAATGAGGAAAGAGCTGCAAAGGTAAACACAGATACAAGCCATTAGCCCCCTTACAGCTGCAACATCCTGATCCACCTAATGCCTACAAACTATCTGGCGCGCTAACAGCATTAACAAATCAGTTCATTCTGATTTTACCACAGGATTCTGCAGTCTGCTCAGGAACACTCGTGTTCGTGGTGTTTTTAGGTTTGTTTTGGCTCATTCCCAGCCTGACTGACGCGGGGCGGCTCAAATCAGACGTGTCATTTATCTCATTAACAGCCTGAACTGATGGTGACATTGGCAGCTGTTTGTGGACACCCCCGAGCAGGAGAGCTGTTTGTGCGGCTGTGACTGATGACTGTGTTTGTGCATTTGCAGAATCCTCTTAAACTCAATGTAAAAAGCTTTATTAATCTAACTTTTTCGATAACATCCTCATGGTTATTTATTTTGTAATTTTCATTTCATGCTAACCTCTATCAGATAGTCCCACGCCTGTGGACTATGTCTCATAAGAGCTTCATTCAGAGATGTGTTCAGAGTATGAAGTCTGAAAAGAGGTGAGGAACAAGATTTATTTGACATGGAGTTTTATGCTGCACACCTCTGGCTTAGGGGGAAATAAGTCATAATTCCACCTTTTCTGTGTCTAGAACAGATAGCTGCCCGACTGTAAAGGCTTTTTCTCAGCCTCATTCTGCTTCCAGACATGACATTTTATAGATTCACACCTCGTTGCTGCTCAGAGACTCGCAGGATTCAGCTTTAACTGCTGGGAAACGAGCGGACCAGCTCTCTTATGCTTGTGTTATTGGACATTGGTTAGCCACATAAAGCTAACAAGCAGGGTCACAGCAGCTCAGTGGTGCTAAATAGCCGTGCACTTGGAGCTCCTGTCACAAATGAACTTCCTTTTGCTGTCCTACAGACCTGTAACAGAGAGCCCTGTTTTATCACATCAGTGCGCCTCTCTCTGCAGTCACCCCTGTTTTCCTTTCAATTAATCCCCAGGGCTTTTATCAAACGCTGTTAGGTTATGAGTATGGTCAGGTGCTATGTGATTCAATCCTGCGTGCTCTTTAAAACACATGCTGTGGTTTTTTTATCTGATAATAAGTCAGGACGATTTCATTTTTCATCTGCAAAGGTCATTCTGTTTGAACATGCAATGAATGCGTTATCTCTGAGAGGAGACCTACTGCAGCATGAAATGGTACTGTGATTTGGATTACATATTAATGAACTGGATTAAAGAGTATGATGTTGTCAGTGTGTAATTTGAATAACAGCAGGAGGCAGATAAAAAAGGAGGATGTATTAACAGCAGCATTAGCAGCATGAGCTAGCTGCAGCACTTAATGAATTCCAGTTTGAGGTGAGACATATGGTTTTATTCACACCTAAAAAACTTCAGATTTACCAAAAAATTAAGGAGTATCACAGGAAGTCTGAAAATGTGGGGAAACTTTTCATTTGGTACTCATGCTGATTGTGCTGAGCCTGAAACTGTCAGAGGTAAAGCATGATGGGAGCAGACTCTGTATTCACTTTGAAGAATGATAAAAACCTTGATTCTCCTCCCATTCTAAATCCACTGTGCTGTCTCTGCAGACCTAAAGCGTAAGGAAAGGTCACTACATATGTACAGATAGAAGAGGAGTTAGAGAAAAAGTGAGCCTTACTCTATGACCAGGAAAAGAAAACCCTCTTTCAGTCAGAAACACTGTGGCTCTATTCTTAATCTCTGGCTAAAAGTGTCACAGACACAGTACCAGGGCTGTGTTGCACCTTTACGATGGTCCTTAAATATAGTGAGAGGAACTCTCAGTTTATACTGACTCTGAGCTGCCTCTCCATCTTTGATGATGGAGAGTTGAACCAAACAAACTGTTTTACTGATTGTGTCTAACAGATTATCAAATAAGGATAAACAGAGCTGAAAATATGGAGCTATAAAGGGCAGTGTTTGGACTAACAAAAATGGTGTTACTGGTGCCTTTACTTTCTCCAGGAATGGATAATATAATTAATTATAAAACTGTTACCGTTACCAACAGTGAAATGTGGTTACTATGTATCAACCTGGTTCACTCAGCCTCTCATTCATGATCTGTTTACTGTTGCACTTCCTCTCCTGACCACAAACTAACACTGTGTGACATTGGGAGTAGGGTGGCACTAGTCCCATCAGGATCTCTCAGATCCATGACCAGAGAGTGAAAGGATGCAGGGTCATGGATCTGAGAGATCTGGGTATGATACAGTAGCCATGGTTACATGAGGAGTTTTTCGTCCTTCCGAATGGAATCCTTCCTTTTTTGAAAACAATAGTATACATGGAGAGGGATATTCCAATCTCTGGTCTACATGCGGCGCTATAATCAAACAGAATAGTCAATGAGGCATGCGCAGTCTCTGATTGTGTCTTACGTCATATCTGAGCATGCGCTGAAAGAACGTACCCTGACAACTTTTCGTCTGAGTGGATACATGAAACCTAAATCAGTTTGGGGAAAGGAATATTCCACCCCTGTGAAACCGATTAACTTTCCATTCAGATTGGCACTTTTCTTTTGGAATGAGGTTTATACAAAGGTTAAATTCTTTCCATTTGAGCAAATAAACCAAATACAAGCGGAATATTTGGGTCTATGTATATGTGGCTAGTGTCACTCTGACAGGAGGAAGTTAAAAAGTAGCTGGGAACATGAGTACTTTTTTACAGAAATGGATCCCACAGCAGTTTGCCTGATATGTAGGCAGAAAGTGGCTGTTTTATAAGAGTATGATCTCCATAAATCAATGTAAATACAGCAGTCATTTATAGGGGGAAAAATCTAAAGCAGGAGTCCAGTTTGATTACTATTTCCCAGGTTGTATTTCACTAAATATCTCTGAAGACACAGGCCCAGTATTTGTACCATATGGATGTTCAGTAACTTCATACTGTGAAATGCAGTAAAGAAAAGTGTTTTCATTTTCAAAATTACTTGCCTGAGTATTTATTTTACACAATTATGCTACAGGCATATTTATTATCATGCACTGCATCATGAACGTTAAGTTTTGGGCCAAGACCCTCAACCCTGATTGTTTTTTTTTCCCTTTACTGAAAAGAGTTTGGGAAACCCTGAACTAGAGGGAGGGGGTGGATGCTTTTTAAAGTTTGAATGTGAGGCACATGTAGTCAAATTGTTTTGATTTTAATTTCTGTCCAACCTGGCTCGCTCAGCCAGACACAAGACAAGACAAGAGCTGTAAATTTAATCTGCCCAAGTCTGGAGTGGTCTCTCAGGTTAAAACTGGTGTTTTCAGGATGGAAGTACAGACACTACATTACATGCTGCTGTTACTGATAAACAGTAACAGCAGCAAAAAATGTCATAAGTTAGATATCAAACGGATGTCAGCTCAGAAGCTGCTTTTAGTTTTGTCACCAACACACACTGGAGGTTAGAATGATCAATGAGTGTGAGAAAGATGCACAGAGGAGGGGAGAGCTTGTACTTAGAGCATCTGTTGCAGATAAATGACTGAGCTATGTCACTATGGACATTTTCACCTTGTCATGTAAAAATGGGTCATTGATGAACATTAAAATCTTGACACCACAGCTTTAAAACTGTGATGTTTGGTATTCCAGTTTGTACCAAAACCCCAGCTCTCAGAGCCTGCATTAAAAAAAAAAAAAAAACTGGATTACAGTCAGGCTCGCTTTGAAACCAAGTAGTTCTCAGGGGTGTGTGTTGTACTTTAAATGTGAAGTGAAGTGACGCCTGCAATGAGAAATAAGTCTTATTAGACAAAACCTGAGAACCATCTAAGTTCCACTGCAGTCCCCAGCAGGACTGTAAGAAAAGAAACCCCCCCTCTGCTTTGGGTTTGTATTGGTACTGTTGTTATTGTTGCTGTGTAAAGAGCAGGTCAGCCAGCCTCTGGGCTACAGGAGCGGGGACATGTTGGTTTGGCTCGGCTCAGCTCAGCGTGCTGTGGGGGCTAAATGTCACCGCTACTGCTGAGCTGGAGCCTCGCTGCCTCCCAGGGGGTTGATGGAGAATCAGGCCAAGCTGGGAAATATTTATACATCCCAGATTATACTTCTTCAAGTCAGAATGCCAGTCCATTACTCTATACAACCAGGATAAGAACACTGTTCAGAAATTGTTACCAGGAACTTAAAATACTGTTTTTAGAAAACTTTTATAGTCTGAATTTCTTGTCTTGTTCGACAAATAAAAAATATGGGTATGAGAAGTGTAGAAATATGAACAATCTTTCACTGGTTTGACTTCTTCTGACATTATACAGTGGCTAGCTCAGTTGACTTTAGACATACTTTTTATCTTTGTCGCAACATTTTAAGCTAGCTTCTTACACTTTCCAGGTTCATGGTTCTGTTTTTCAACCTTTAAAAAGCACGTAAAGTTAAAAACAGAAAACCCTTCACTACCTTTAAAGCCTCCAGTCTTTGTCCCTGAAGCAGAGCAGAGAAATAGTCTGCCATTGTTTCTGGCCTCTTACAACATCAAATTATGACATAAGTAACACCTAATCATCACCCAGATGTTCCCCTGGCAGAGGATGAAGTGGGCTGACCTAGATGTTTGCAGCTCTCCACGATGTGAGTCCTGTGTATACCTTATCAAGAGACATGCTGCATATGTATGTGTGCAATACAAATGTAGTTTTTTTGTTAAAAAACTGTATGACGTTTATATTCTGTCAGATTTACTCTCAGATGTATAGAAGACCCCGTCTCCGTGTTTGTCCTCTCTTTGTCCAAACTGCACTAACAGTGGATCAATAAAGGCCAGGTCAGATACTTAATCAGTCGGATGCACTTATTGTGACACTATGATTGACTGCCAAGCTCACAGGTTGTATATCCTGTGTTGTTAAAATCCTTCTCATGTAATTCATGGTTTCTTTCATTTCAAAGCTCCATGTGTGCCAAAGTCTTTGTAAGAAACTGTGTGGGCCATGCAGGAAGACACACAGATCAGTAATACCCACAGAGTCATTAACAATATGACTGACTAAATTTAGACCGCAACAGAAGAGAGAAAAAGAAACTGTCTGATGAAGACGTGATGAGGACTTCCTGTCCATCAGTGCCCAGTGAGGTCAGATATCTGGTTGGACTTCCTGGCAGTAGATGGTCTAACAGGTGATATATTCAAGTGATGCCAGAGCTCAGGGTTAATCTCTTGGACTCAAACTACCTCCTATGCCTGAAAAGAACACTAATGGGCTCCTGTACTAATGACAACGGCACTTTTTAATAGTCGCCATTTTCAATTTGCTCACACAGCTGAACTAGCTTCTCCATTAAATGTCTGTGCATTAGTGATAAAGTGCCCACAAGTGCCATTTTACTGCTCCGTGGCTCTGTGCATGTTCTGTGCTCTGTGATTATCTCTGACAGAGGACCGTACACAGAGCAAAGGGATGAATTGACTAAATGATGAGGTACAGGGCTGCATAATGTAAATGCTAACTAACCTGACCCGTGTCAGCTGTGTGGTAAGATGCTATTGATCCATGGTAACAGAGGGCACCTGGTCACGGCCAAGATGATGAAACGCGTTTCAAAGTTTGGGCTGATTTTCATCAGTTAGATCTGTACTCTGCTGTGTTTTCTGTCCAGTGCTATCAGTGTACACATTAAGTGAAGAAGTCCAGTTAAGTCAAAATTAGCTTCAGCCCCACATGGTCAAATTGTGGAGGCTGACATGCTCTCTTTGTTTCTAACCTCAAGCAGCTGATCCATCTGCACCAAATGTAAATTAAACACAGACGAGGACCAGAAATTGAAACAGACATATCAACAGATTTCTACAAGTCTAACGTCTGCATGCTGTAAATATCAACTCGTGCTCACAGCTTCTCATTTATTACACTTCTTTTTTACTCCACTCTTTCTTGATTTCATTCTTTCATCCTCCATTTTAACTAATACAGTCTTGTGTGTCAAGGATTGCTTTAACAGAAACAGTCAACTAAGTCACGCAAAGGCTGTGTGATCAGTATTCCCCAAAGTCTTACAAAATAGACCTGCGGCAGACAACATGCTATATCACTGACATGTGTAACAAAGCGAGTGTTTATGCAGTTTTTATTTGTGGTAACAAGAGAGGACTCTAACCCATCGTTTTTGATTGTAGTGAAGTGTAGATAGCAGTATTCCTGTATCTTTCATAAGTAATGTTACCCAACACTGAAAGGAGGTAGTTCAGCACTGCACAGCAACAGTTAAAGTGCTGTTAGTTTCAGGTTTTCTTGAAAGGAAATCTTGTTGTAACAATGCTTAACCATGAATCTTATCCTGAAGTAAAGCCTGTTTGTGTCTCTTTTATCATCTGCCAGTGTCACCATCAGGTCTTCTCTCTACTATGGAGACTCATTTTTAAGGGACATGCATGTGTGGGATGTGCAGCAGAGCTGAGTGTGTGGGCTGCACCTGTGGAGGAAATGCCACTCCTTCCCTGCCAATGCCAAACAGCTCATTCTGCCCTCTGATTCTTGTTTGGTGTTGTCTGGTAGATTGGATGATTGAAATTTCAAGAAAAAAGACTTGTCCAAACTCAAATTTCTTGACTTTTGTCTTAAGTTAAACTACGAGTGTTAAACTAAGTTTGTACGGCATACTGCTGTCAAATGTAGTCTGACTTGATCTCTTTTTCAAGTATGCTATAATGGTTTTCAGTTTAATATTAATTGGGAAATAGTGGAGCTGGAAGAATCTGCTCAGTGAGGAGGCTGACTGTTACTATCACTATATCACAGGCAGAAGTTAGCAATGGTACTACAATGGTTTTAACATCAAACCATGGTGCAACAATATCTCACTGTTATGTAACAGCAGAGTCTAGATGACTGTGTTAAAATCTGACTTGATTGAATCAGCAGTGTGTTTATCACTGAAGTGTTTGAGTTGAATAGGATGGAGCCACCTTCAGTCATAGGTGGACGAGTTTGCTGCCTGAAAGACGATTCCTGGTATCTGAGAATGTCTCTCATCATTTCACACTCTATTGTTAGTATGCTGGGGGTGACAATAATAAGCAGGGTGTCTCTGCATTATTGCACCCATAGACTGTATGAAATATGGAAGTAGTCTCTGCTACGTCACCTGTTTCTGAAGCCGAGCAATGAAGCTGAGCGTTGGTGGGGACCATATTGGATATGCTGTTGGCTTTGAGCTTCTTGTCTAACTGCTGTAGGGCTCTGAGCTGTGTCTCTGATTGGACAAACTCTTTGTTGCTTTTGGTTGTGGCTGCCTGTTGCAGCAGCTCTCTATTCTTTGGCAGTTTCTTGTGATTTTTTTTCATCACTTTTTCATCATCTTTGTATTTGAAGTGGGTCATTACTTTGTATAGTTCATTTGTTGGTTATGGACACCAAACTGTTGTCTTCAGTGATATTTTTACTACTTTTTCTCCTGTGTTTGTCTGGAGATCCTACATGTAACCATGGCTGCATTGTTTACATGTGAAATCAGCTGTTAGCATCCTGTAGAATGTCAATGCTAACTGGTGCAAGGCTTGATGTTTTCCAACAAGGTGAGGAAAAGTAGGACGATGTGCTGGTTCTCAGGTGTGAGCTAAAAAGTGACGACATGGACCTGTCCTTCCATCCATCATTATTGGGACGTAAGATCTATCTCCAATAAGATGGATGAGCTAGCCATGCTAACCCAGCAACAGAGGGAATACCAGAGGGCAGAGTAGCATCATGCTATTTACAGACATGGCTAACAGAGCTAACACCAGACACCAGCACCACATTGGAGGAGCTTCACCTGCTGTGAGCAGACAGGATCCAGGAGACAGAGACTGAACAGACTGCTGGGGAGGCTCAGTCCTGGACCCTGTGGAGGTGGAGACTGGCTGACTGGACAATGATGGACAAGCTGTCAGCATCGATTTTCTTATGGAGCTTTTTGCACTTTCCATACACATACACTCTTACTTTTGTTTTCTTGATTGCTGCTGTGACTCCTCACAAATTTCCCATCTGGGATAAATAAATTATTTATTATTCTATTCTATTCTATTCTATTCTATTCTATTCTATTCTATTCTATTCTATTCTATTCTGTTCTACACTTGGGATCCTAATATGTTCTGAACAACTGAGTTAGAAAATAATCCCCCCTGGTACAGTGTATGCTGATTGTAAAATAGTTTTTTCAGACCCAAGATGTAAACATGTTTTTAATGGCGTAAAATGTGTACGTGGTTTCTGGTCTTCCTGCAGACAGCCTCAAGTGGATCCTCGATGAACAGCAACTTTTAGCACTTCCACATAGGCTTCCTTATTCCTGAAAAGATGTTACCCCTTGATTACACCACAAATGCAACAGAACTGTTAAAATGTAGTGTTGCAGGATGGTCATTGTAATGCTAACTCATCACAGTGGATAGCAGTAACGCACACAAAACTGAGCGTTACCTGCCATAAAAAGAATAAAAGAACAGTATTAACACTGAGTATTGTAGGTAGCCTGGTCTGTTGCATACTGATAACTTTTTCCAAATCAGGACATTGGGGTATTTTTGGCAGATTGCTGATTTTACTCTTTTCCACATACTTCACTCTGTGAAGAACACTACACATCTCACCTGTCACCTGACCTCTTATCATGCCCAGTTCATTGAGGCTGAGGTGTCAGATGGCTTAAAAAGTACAGCTTCACAGACAAAACCGTGTCAGATCTCTTGCCTGATCCTCCTCATCAAATCCTGCCAAACCAGCTCTCTAACACTGTTTTATTATTTATAGTGAACGTGCAAAACAGCTTGTTTTACCTTAACTTGGGGGCAGGGTGATGAACTTCTAAACACCTACACACTGCCTGTACTCATACAGACCCTGCTTTCTCATAACCAAATCCTTTAACTGCAGAGCCCAGAGCAGACACACGCAGCATCTCTCCTCTCTGTCCCCTGCTCTGCAGCTTCCTGCTCTGTTTATGTCCAGGATACTACACCAACACAGCTGGACTGAGATAGTCAACATGATAATATATATATTTATATAGTTAATATATACTCCACTTGTATGAGTGTGTGTGTTAGTGTGTGTGTGCTGCACAACCTGCAGTAGTTCACAACTGTCTGCAGCTCCACAGCTGATCTCCTGTCACAACAACTTCAAAATAAACCCCAACACAGTCATTCACGAACACAAGCACACAACGTCTGAACAAGTAAATACAGGACAGACATCATCCTCCTCCACAAAGTAACTGCAGGTTTGTGTGTGTTGGTGTGTGTGTGTGTGTGTGTGTGTGTGTGTTTCCTCACCTTGTCCAAATGTGTGCGAGTCCCCCTCCTCCACTCCAGTTGTCTCTGCTGCGCTGTCCTTCATGTAAATCCTCCCCATTCATAGCAACACTCCACATCTCATTCCCGTGTGTGTGTGTGTGTGTGTGTGTGTGTGTGTGTGTGTGTGTGTGTGTGTGTGTGTGTGTGTGTGTGTGTGTGTGTGTGTGTGTGTGTGTGTGTGTGTGTGTTGAGCAGGTGTACCGGAGTAAGGCGTCAACAAGACTGGCAGTGTTGAAGGAGGCAGCAGAGGGGAGGACAGCGTCTTACCAGAGGGAGATCCTTCACCTGCAGAGGCTGCTCGGAGAAAGACAGGAGGCAGAGGAGCGACTGCTGCAGTCCAAACGGTAGGAGGGGAGAGATGGAGAGGGAGGGAGGGAGAGAGGGGGGAGAGGGAGGGAGGCAGAGAGGAGGGGTGAGGGAGAGGAAAGAGAGAGTGGGGAGGAAACAAAAGGAGACAGACAGAAAAAACTAGCGTGAATGAAGAGGAGGGGAGGAGAAAAAAAAAGAGGAGCTTTAGTCGGGAGGGAGGCCAGAGGTGGAGGTAAAGTGTGCGTTGAGCAGAGCTCGTCACATCAACAAAACAACTATGAGAAGCAGCTCAGAGAGATGTCAGAGCATCAGCTTCATCCCTGTCCTCTGGAAGAAGGCTTCAGGTGTGAACTGGATCAGAGACATGGTGAAAACTGCGCGTTCAGATCACTGACAGCTTGATCTGTTTATGTTTTACAAGTTCGAACTATTCTAAGTTGATGTGAAAGAGCTAGTTCACTGTGACAAACACTCATGACTCAGCAGTTCCTGTTGTTGGCTTTGTGATGCTGCAACCCTTGACTCTCATTAGCTCTGTTTCCAGCTGCAGCAAGGAGCTGCAGTCAGCAACAAGCCCTGATAAACCCACTTAATGATACCTGCCACGGCCAGATGAAAAAAGTGTTGAGCTGTTAGCTGGTGAATTCAGCAGTCAAAGTCATCCTCACTCAGCTGTTGATGAGAGGAGTACTGAGTCTGATAGAGAGTGAGCTGGTCGGCTCAGATAAATAATCCTAGATGGCTGAAAACCCAGTTTGTTAAGGATACATTGGTCGTCAATAAACTACTCAACATCTTCATTGTGACTCCACAGCAGAAATACTTTTCTTGTGCTAGAGCTAATGTTTAAGTAACTTGTTACTCAACCTCACAGCAAATCCATTCACAGGCTGCAGAGCTGCAGCTCCAAGAAGTGTAAAGTTCATTCTGCAAAACATCTTCAAGGACTTAAGTCCTTGAGCTCTTTGCCTGATCATTCACAATTTACTGCAAACTAACAGAGCGACCCAATCTTAGTCAACTGAGCAACAAACCTGCTCTCACAGCTGATTTTCTTTACCACTGCTGAATGTGTGCTGAATAGCATTGTGCTTTACCTATAATAACTTTTCTCTTGTTTACAACCAAAAGATCTTTAAGGGATGGATGTTGCAAGTTAGAATCTGCTGCTAACTACTGTTTTCACTCAGTAGGTTTACATGCAGCGCCAGAAATCAGACTATGAGCTTATTTATTTATTTGTTCGTTTGTTTGTTTGTTTATCAGGGACAACGCATATTAATCAACACTTCTTCTTACATCGATAGTGTAAATATGCCAGAGTTAGCCATAAGCTAATTTTCATCTGTAGTCCCTGAGCAGGTTGTTAAAAAGTGGAAAGTTAAAACCATTTGGGCAAAAACAATACAACACAATACAATACAATACGAAAAAAAAAACAAAAAAAACATGAAGGTACAGAACGTCTCTAGGTAAGTACAGGTGACACCAGTGACAATTTTTGGCTTATCCATGATTACAGATTTAGTCAGCGCCAGATCTGAAATACATGTAAACAGCTTGGTTAGACTGAGTTTGGACTGAGCATAGCTCGGTTGACACATGTAGGTAATGTGATTGCTAGATTGCCATACGACAACGACGGTAGGAGTAGGTATTTTTTGGATTTTGGCTGGAAGAAGACCAGACTCCCCCCGCCGAGAGTAATAAAGTTTTTTGATTCTGATTCTGCAGTAGCCTACCAAACCAAAGTGAGACGTTCTGTCACTCAAGCCTGGGGTCTAGATCCCCCACTGTGACCTCATGATTAAGCTATAACCTTAGCTGGACAGCTGCATGCATGTAAACGTAACGTGTGTATCTTTGTATACTGTACCTGCCCTTATCAATAGACCACTAAAAGGAAAAATAACCAAACCAATTCTTCATATTTTCACGTTGTAGGCCTGGGATGCCATCTGTATAAAATATCTTAAAGGGGACATATCATGCTGATCCCTGATTTAATACTTACATATAATATAATACATTTGAAAACAAGACCTTTCAACCCCTGAATTTTCAAAAAATGAGATATTGTATTTTTTCTGATATCTTAGAACGAGATTTGATGCCTCTGAAAATAGGTCATTGACATTTGGCCGCAAGATTTCGACCTTCGAGACGACACGAGGATCCTTTCTTTTTATTGGAGTAATCTGATAAAGCAGCTCCTCCTCTGTGATGTCAGTTAGTCACACGACCGCCACTGAGGGATACACCCACCAAGAGCCGAGTATCCCCCCTCAAATACTGAATGCAGGGACTCTGCTCTGCTGAGCAGCTCGGCTTTACATGGTGAATTAGCAGTAAAAACTCTGTAGTTTTAGCAGACGTCGTAATACTTGTGAGACTGTGATATTTGCATGCTTGTTCTGACATGCACTGTGAACCTGGACCACAATAATGCTGCGGTAATAACATAGTGAGGAACTGACGGTAGAGGCGATCTTTAGACTACACTTTCAGCATGATGGATAAAACAGACAGAGAAAAGTGAAGGAGCAGGATGGAGCCCTGTTATAGAAATAGTTTATTGGTGAAGTCTGCCTATATTTCCACGTATAAACTCTACATGTTACAGTACCGCTTTGACTCACCACACTGAAGCGTCCTGAGATGATCTGTGTCCAGGTGGATTTTCTTCCTCCTGAGCTGCAGAACCGTCCGGGTCTGACTCAGGGTCCAATACAAAAGGACGTATCCTACACTCTGCCATTTTATTAGTGCTATATAAAATGCATGCAAGGCATAATGCCTTATGGTGAAGTTTTGGCAAACAGCAAACTCACTCGGTCTGCTCCATTCAATGTGGTGATTTTGTAAATACTGCCATGCTGCAAAAACCGCCCCCTGGCTCTTCCCCCTCCGCCCCTCTGATAGAACTGACCAATCAGAGCACAAAGGGCTGTGACGTTGCGAGGTTACTGGAGGTCATTCTGGAAACGGAGCTTTTAAGTGAGATCTTCAGAATGGCCTAAAATGAGGATATTGAGAACGCTATTGTGGGGCAATGAAGGAACAAAATGACTTGTACTGAGGGCAGAAATGCTTTACAGGCATCCTAGTCTGGCATCGTGAAAAGGAGAAACAAGCATGATATGTCCACTTTAACCTGAGTGCTAACGATAGCAGCAGTAGCTGATAATGTTGTGTGTCATTCCTCTAACAGCTGAAGACTAACTCAGCAGCACAAACACAGCCTGGTGACCCAGCAATGAGCACAATGCGTTACTGAATACACAGAACAGCCTGAACCCCTGCTGTATTTTGTATCTGTGTGTCTCCATGTTTATGACGTATGCTGACATATCTAAATCCAGATCACACAGCTTGACTGGATTTTCCTTCACATGCAGTCGACCCCCATTGATCCTCTAACTCCCTCTTTGTATGCTCATTCACAGACTGTGGTTTCTGGAGGTGGAACATCCTTATCTCCTTTCTAACACTGAAAAATGTATTACAAACACTGCAGATAATGCAACATCATGCATTTCTACAGTATAGTTTTCCTTTAAATCCACATACATTGTGATTCTTCAGACATGGGGCTTGACATTATATCCAACAAAATGCTTCCTGCTTCCTCTTTTCTGCAGGCACTGGGCTGGAAACTGTGAAAGACTCAAAATGACAGAACAGGAGAAATGAGAGAGCAGTCCAGCTGTGACAGAACGTCAGGGAGAGATTTTTCTTTACTGTTGCGATCCACAACCTCTGATGAAAACCAAACTGTCACTTTGTTTCTTCTGGAGCCATGTTCCACTTCCCCTTCACTCTCCTGTTGGTCTGTTTTTAGCTCGGCCTCTGGGCGTGCTGCCTGCCTCTATCAAATGAGAGCTAGCTAATCAGATTGTTAGGAGATCCTGTCCTGCTGGACCCTGAGGGCATCTTAATGACATATAACACACGCTACCACCTCATCACTCACACGCTGAACTAAAGGCTTTATAGCTCCACAAACTGCTTCACTGTGAGTTTACTGTCCCCTCAATGACGGCAGTGTCAGTAGATTTAACCAGCTGAATCTAAAGCTGTGAAATAGTCTGTGCGTGATTCTTGTTTTCAGTTTTAAGATAGCAGTTGTCTTTGTTCTAGGCTGCTGCAGCACAAGATAAGCTATGCAGCGATCCACGCTGCTAAAATCAAACTTTTAACCTCCACACAGAGGAAGAACCTTATCCCGCCTGCTTCTTTTCTCCCTCTGATCCTCTGCTCTGTATTCTGCTCGTGTTCCAGCGGCAGAAATGCTGATCGCTTGTGATAGCTTTCTGCCCGCTGCGCTCTGTGCAGCCTTCAGAGAAAATGCTCAATACTTCCAGGAGCTCAGAGGGAAACTCAGCCTGCACTTTGCTGATTTTTTCTCCCCCTAAAGGCAGAACTATTCTCTCTGTGCCCAGAAACAAGCACACACAACATTTGCACATACTATCATCTAAAGATTTGTATTCAAGCAGTCAGAGTTTCAGAGAGTTATCATCCTCATCCTCATCCTCCATCTTTCCTTTCTGATCCCTGCTGGCTGAGAAGCTGGTTGTAAAATCTGATTTGATGCATTTTAAATGTGTTTCCTGAGTTTAGTACGACTGAGTGAAGCATAAATCTGTCAAACTTTTTCTGGATTTGGAAATAATTTTAACTACAATCTTCTTTAACAGTAGGTGTGTTGTTAGAGTCATAGCAGGGTCCAGCTGCAGGCTTGTTCTGCAGTGTAGGCCTGTGTGTGTTTAAAATATGTGTCAGCCCGATGCAGCACTGTAAATTCACTCCTTCTCCTCTTCAGCCTGTTTGAACTTGTGGTTGCTGCAGTGTTAATCGCTGCTGTTTCACACACTGTGTTTAAATCGCTGATGTTACTTTATGTTAATGGTGTAAACACTTGAGGCCTCATCCATATTTAATCCTGAAGCCCATGAATGCAGATAAACACATTTTAGCAGAGCTTACTGTTCCCTTGGTTCAGGAGTGGCTCTGATGCTGCTGCAGGGAGGAGCAGAGGGGGAAGATGACCGAGACACTGGGACTGTTGAGCTTCCTGTTTGGGCTGAGCTGTAGTCAGAGGTTGAGGAACAGGTTTATGCAGCGGGGATGAAGCTGGCAGTGATGGTGACCTGTTCTGTGTTTCCACTGGCTGTTGCTCTTAGGCCCTCTCATGTGTTTTGTGGTTTAAAGACAGTACAGGGTGAAGTCTGGTATCGACGCTCTTTGAGAGTACTTTAGCAACAGCACTCTGCTCACATTGATAATCTATACTCTGTTTGTAGTGCTGCAAACAGCAGCAATGTACTGTTTCACTTATCCAGAGGAAGACACCAGAGGAAGACACCAGAGGAAGACACCAGAGGAAGACACCAGAGGAGACGTGTTTATTGTGTCAAGTGTTTCAATTCATTTCCCTCCATTCAATACGAGTTCTTTCCAATACAACGAAACATATGTAATAAACTTATGTGGAGAAAGCATTCAAGACAGACCACTGTCAACAAAAAACGGTATCACTTTATATTAAGGTCCTGTAATAAGCATTAATAAGAGCTTTGTAAGTACTTATAAGATGCTTATTCACATTATTTGTTTATAAGACTATATAACTGCTTAATAAGTGTTTAATAAGGTCATTGTAAGGGTTGGGCGTGAGGCCCCACAGGTTAGGTTTAGGCATGGGGCCCTGAGTGGTTAGGTTTAGGGGAAGGGCTGGGGTAGGGCTCATGAGAGACAAAAGCAGAAGACAAAAAACAAAGAGGGTTAAGGTTAGGTTCCATATAGCTTATAGATTAAGTTGTCTTGTATTAACTATCACAATGACCTTATTAAACACTTATTAATCTGTTATATAGTCTTATAAACAAATCATAATGTGAATAAGCATCTTATAAGCAAAGGATTTATTAATGCTTATTACAGGACCTTAATGTAAAGCATTACCCAAAAAACTGAAAAATTGAAAAAATAAAATAAAATAAAATAAAATAAAATAAAATAAACAAGTCAAAACGCAGAGAAGTGATGAAGCTGATTTTAAATGTGTCAGACTCAGTCAATCCTGGTTCAAGCTTAGAGTGCGGAGCAACCAGCAAAGCTAAAAGTCCTGCAGGGACTAGGGTTTTGTAGCAAAGGCAGGTGTCTGTCGATGCAGAGCTTTAAAGTGATGACAGGAATCTTAAACTGCATCCTGAAATGGACGGTGAGTCGTTGTAGAAAACAAAACTACGACCTTTTGAAAGACTTTGTGGTCTGGATGCAGAATTTTATACTTCTTGTAAGAGGTTGATGGATGTTTTACCTGGACAGGGGAGGAAAGTAACAGTCATCTGAAGGGGAAGAAATGAACGCATGAATGATCATCTCCATCTGAGCTGTGGGTTTCATGGGCCTGAGATTCACATGAGAGAAGCAGACGGCACACGTCAGTCAGGGCACGCCGTCCGTCCAGGTGAAACACTGAGATAGCAGAGTGGGTTCAACACAAACAGGCTCAGTGCTGTCTGGGGCAGTCATGACAGCTCCTGGGTTATTCCTGTTGTTGGTGTTAAGTTTCAAACACCTGTCCGTCTCTGTTTTCAAAGAGGCTAAGATAGCACAGCAGATTTGAAAGTTTAAAAGACATCATAAGGTGCTGATAAAATGTAAATGATGATGTTTGCTTTGCAATATGAGGGAATACCTTTAAATCTGATCATCATGTGGTAAAGTCAAAGTATTCCCACTGTGTTCCCAGGTATCTTGACAAGCTAAACATCACCATCCCAGTGTGGCTTCAGAAAGAATAATACAACTTATATGGTAATACTTGATTTAATTGGAAAAAAATCAGAGGCACAATTAGGAAAGGGGAGCACAGCATTGTTTTTTTGTGGAGTTATCTGTAGCAGTTGACACCGTAAAGCTTGACGTCCAGTCACTGGCAAGGAGAACAGACCGTTACAACTGATGAACAATAAGAGACAATAGATGACATCTGAAGGAGCAGTTTGCAGTATTTTTAAGTTTAAACAGAACAGAGTGAATAAACCTTATTTACCTCCAGCTCAAAATATTTATCCTCTACAAACATGCAGGCTGCTCACAGATAATCAGATAATCTGTTTGACTGGTTTTTCACCTTTTCCTTGTAATGCACATGCCTTTAGGTTATACAGCTATGAGTCCAAACACACGGCACCTAATTGTTCCAGTGTGTGAAATGAAAGGAGCACTTCATCCATCTTAACAGTAACAGCACAGAAGGTAATTACGTGACGTGCTGTCTCCTTGGTTTCTTCCTTATCCCTTCACCTTTCCCTCTCTGTAAAATAACAGGTTGTCGATGTAGCTGAAAATGAACTTCTTATGTAAGACCACAAGAAAAAAAACAACAACAAAGATGTAGTGAGAGATAGACCTGAAAACATGGCATATAACTCTACACACACTACTTTCTCCCAGGTGTATCTGAAAGTTAACGAGTCTGAGTGTGTGTACGAGCTGGATGTGTGTTTGGAGGAGGAAATGAGAGGAGGATTAACAAGGGAAACAGTTGTTTACGCCAGAGAAAACAGAGATAACAGAGACAGAGCGGTTTCAGTGCTCCCCTCCCTGTCTAATGAATACCAGATATTCTGAACTCAATGATTACTCAGTTTGATGATGTCATCAAGAGACTGAACAGTGAATTACTAACAGCATTAAAACATGGTAGTTTTTGTACCATTCAGAACAGATTAACACTTCAGTAACTGGTATTTTATGTTATCTTTATTCATTTTTTCTTATCATTTTACAACATTTTACATACTCAGACAACAGCTGATGGATGGTGAGCAGCTGGCAGTGCAGACACACCTCTTCCCACAGTGGGGGGTCTTGTCTTGCCTTATTGACCTGTTACAAACCAAAGATTCAGAAAGATTTTTTTCTAAAGCTTTAATAAGCAAATATCTCCACATTCAATGGAAGCTGACTCCTCCATGGCAACGGATTGTTATAAACAGCCTCTGGAAATTTCCATTAATCTGAACATTTGGATTCACAGTCAGGTTCAAACTGTCTGCCTGTCTCTTAATAAATGACATTAAACAGTAGTTGGACTTTCCACAAGGCAAACAGGACTTCATCAGGAGTATTTATGTCTCAGCAGATTTCTGTCAGCTCTCCCTCCCTAAGCTTTGATGTTGACTCACCTTTAAACAGAAACGAGGAAAATGTCTTAACTTTTAACACCGGTGCGATCATCACTACTTCTTCAGGTTGGAGTGACTTTGTCGAGATCAGCAGCTCAAAGATGCTCTTGCCAGCTCTGCTGCTGGTGTCTGGATTGCAGGACAGAATGCTGCTCCTCTTTCCCCTATCAGGCTGCTTTCACGTCTGTGCTGATGACTATCATTATTCCCCCACTCTGAGACCAACCTACGCTTTTTACCACAGTGTCAACAGGAAGAGAGAGAAGGTGTCAGACTCCTTTCCACAGACTGATTGGATATCAAGTTTAATGATCAGGTTGTGCCTGGCCTTGGTCTTCAGGCACTGACCAATCAGAGTCAGTCTGTTGATACATCCAGGTAATGGTAATCTGTTTTAATCCAGTGGACTGCTTGTTCTTTCAGAGACCTCCACTTTTCCCTGCAGTGCGCCTGATGAGTGCAGTTAATGAAAAACTTGGAACTTTTGGAGTGTAATGAAATATGATGAGAGGTATTTTTGATATTTTAGGCTTTTTGGGTAGTGATGGTTTCAGAAAGTCTTGTCTAATCTACCTGAATAATCCCATCCCCTCACTCCTATCCACTCTCCAACTTTCTGTGGTCCCTATTGGTCAGAATTAGCTGTTTCTATTTTTTATTGAGTTTTGTATCGCTGCTGTGTGCCTCCCTGTCCTAATAACAAAATGCTTTGGGTACTGCACAAAAAATAATTGGCAAAGGAAGTGACACATGCAGCAGCATTCCCTGCAGTCCAGTGTTGTGGATATGGAGGAATTAGAGCCATCACTCCTGACTGAGGCTGGCATATTGTAGATGCAGTCTTAGCAGAAAGTTTGTCCCCAGGACTGTTCACTTTATGAAACAATAAGAAGGCCCAGGTTTATCTCCAGACACTGTTTGTCTCTGTGTACAGAGAGTTTAGGGTCATAGACCGATACCAGGGCTGATACCAAAACTGATTATCTGGAGTCAAGGAAGCTGATATCCGATATTTGGGGCTGGTATTTGTTTGCAGTAAAAGTGAAAATATTGGCGTCACAATTCAGGATAAAACAAACTCCATCACTTAACTTTGTTCAAAGCCTTTAAGCATATGTTTGTTAAACAGCTCCTAGGCTCAGCAGCTGTCTGATAGAGTTTAATGAAAACTTGGAGAAATAAATAGCTACCATTTTTATTTTTTTTTGGTGGTTGATGTATTCTAGTGACTTAAATAATGAATTCTTTACAAAAAGATGAATTCACCACTTACAAAGAAGTACAAACTTTGGTTGTAACTCTGTTGATTCAAATAACTTCAAACAAAGTTCAAGTTCAACAACAGCTCTACCATGAATTCTACTTTTACTAAGCTCTGTCATCTGTTTTTGATTTCATGTCAGAAAGTTTGAGTTTAAAAGTTTGATTTATAATCAAAGTGTTCCTGTGTACAGGTTTTTTAATGGTCAAATGCAACCACATTATTTTTTTCTCTCCATTGTGAGCGCACAGTTGATGAACATTGGTTATGTATTAGAAATCATTCTCTTGTACTGACAGAATCTGCTCTTTGTTACAACACTTGTGCAGCTGTACGGTGTATTCTGAGCTGAATCAGTCCCATGGATGACCTGAGTGAAACGCACAGGAAACACCTTCAAACACTCAACCATAAGGTTATTAAAGATAACCAAACTGATTACTTAATCATTTAACAAATATCAAATTAAGTCCAAATAACAAACAACACGAGCACCAAAGTCCCCAGAGAGAAGCAGCAGAGCAGCAGCCTCCCTCCTCCTCCTCCTCCTCCCCCTCCTCCTCGGAGGAGGAGAGCAGCGATAGACTCTGAGGAACCTTTTGAGTAAAGACTGGGTTGACCTGCAGGCTGGAGCAGACAGTCAGATGGAAACCAACAGCCCTCACTCTGATCAGACTACGTTAATGCATGTTTCAGGAATAGTTAGCATGCTAAAGGATGAACTCGCATTGCGCTGGCTTGTATTTGTTAATCAGGGTTTGGGGTTAATGAGACAAAGGAAAAATATCTCAGCCCTGTCTTCACCACACACAGACTTATTTTACCTAAACTTGACATGAGTCTGGTTCTGTCCGAGGTTTCTGCCCGTTCAAGGGAAGTTTTTCCTTGCTATTGTAACTTGCTAAATGCCGCAAAGTCCTGTACTCAAGGTGGATTAAGATAAGATCAGACTCCTTATCTTGTCTTGATGTTTGGTTTCTGCTAATGAAATTTTATTAACATTTACGGGTCTAGACCTGTAAATGTTTTTGTAAAGTATCTTGAAATAACATTTGTTATGATTTGGCGCTATATAAATAAAGATTGATTGATTGATTGATTTTATTCTCTCTCAATTTCGAAAAATTCTCTTTTGCTCTGTAACTTCATCTTTCTTTATGTGAGGCTCTTTTTCAGACTTCCGCTCTGTTTTTTTCCTACTCTCTATTACAATACGAGGTAGAAGTTGTCTGACAGACTTCCCTGCCCTCTCGTCTCTCTGCTCTCCAGGGAAATGGAGGAAGAGTTGGAGGTTGTGTGGCAGGCAGCTACAAGAGAGAACCAGAAGATGAAGGAGACACTTCTTGACTCCACACTCACTACAAACCTCTACAGTCCAGACGAGGCCACTACATCCAACCAGCAGCAAGCGCGCAGCTCAGACCCTCTCCTCTTCAACCCTCCTCAAAGCCCTGGGCTTCAGAAAAGGCTCATGTTCACTCCTGACTCCGATAACCTGAACAATTCCTCTGAGGAGAAACAGAAGCATGGGCTGGATTTCTACTGCTGACACCTCAGGGGGCGTAACCTTCACTACAGGTGGGCTCTCCCATGTCGGGGGACAGGGTGCAGGTCAAGTCCTAAACACCAAAACATACAAGCGCTGAGTCAGCTGTCTTTCAAATACGCTCGCTATCGTTAGCGAGTGTCAAGCTGCCTTTCTCCATTTTTTATGCTTAAGGTCAGTGACGCCTTCAGTGATTCAAAGCACAAATTAATTCACTCACCATTTCAGGAAAATGAAATGTGTTAAATCGTTAACTTTAGAGGCTTCCATAGACATTTGGAGACACAGAAAATGTAATTAACAAGCAGCTGATTTTACAGCGCGTTCTTCACTGTGCTGCCAAATCTATTCTCACAGAAGAGTTCAATTCTATAAACCAGCAGTTCATGAACCGTCATTCTTTTTTCTGTTGTCATTGAATTGTTTTGGTCTCCTTTATGAAGTCTCAGGGTTTTATAGACCATGCCAAAGAACAGGTTCGCCCAGCAGTGAAGTAAGTTTCATTGGTAATTGTCGCCATCTGCTGGACATACGTGGTAATGTGTTCACAGTTCCTTCATGGTGTGGTTCAGAGCTGCTGCACATGGGAGAGTTCACCAGGTGTTGAGTTTTAGTTCATGTTGCACTGATGCACTTCTATTCATGTTTGTAGATTTGCGTGTATTGAAACTACGTCTGTAAATCAATAATATGTTTTAGACTAATCCATGCAATGACTAGTTTCGCTTTTGTGTGGATAATAAAACTTCTCCAGTTGTTATATTATTAACTTGTTTCCTTTTATAATCAGAAAAAGTATTCTCTGTACAAAAAATGACTTTTTCCAACTGTTCTGAGTCGTCCTGGGTGTAATGTGAAAACCAAAGGGCAGACTGTTATTGTAGATATGTACCCCCCTCACACACACACACACACACACACACACACACACACACACACACACACACACACACACACACACACACACACACACACACAGACACACACACACACACACACACACACATACCCTCATGTTGGCAGTGCTCATGTTGAGACATGTCTGGTGGTGGTGATGTGGTGAAACATTAAGCTGTCCAACGAACCAACGTCACATTAGAGCTTTCGGCAGTTCAGCAGCACCTTTGTTGGCGGTCATTCTTCTTTCAATAAAAAACTGAAATGATCCTCACGTCTCGGTGTCTTCTGTCTTTCCTCACTTCATTAATTCATGTTCTGTAGAAACTAACTGATGGCTCTGTTTAACTGCTTTCTTCCCTATGAGGGTTTTCTTTTTCTTCAGAACACTTTGTCACTTTTTTTGTCTTTTCTCATGCACTGCAAACCACAAATAAAATAACCTTGAACCCTGAACAAACACATATATTTCAAACTTAAATGTATTGCAACTTGAGTTGTGCAAACTCCCAGACTCTCTGACTGTGAAGCCAACGTTCACAGATGATCCTGGATACTAAAGTCTGAATCAAATGTTGGGGGTTTTGGCATTAACCTGACAAAGGCACAACTTGTCACCCTCATCACTCACAGCTGTTACTGATTCATCTGTGATACAAAAACTCAAAGTGTGTTACTAATCCCAGAGTGAATTTTTGCTGCCTTCTTTAAAGACAAACTGTGTCCTTCAGCAGCGTGGACCCACAGAGAGCTGGATGTCCTTATCGAAGAAAACACACTGATGGACTCACAGGATCAAATTGAATAACCCTTCAGGATCACTGGTATACTCATTTTATTTTACACTTACTGAATGGAATCAATGAGCTGAAGCAGTTTTAGATTATTTTTTACATTCGTATGTTTCAGATCACACTGAATAATCATCAGCTCATCCATAACTAACATTTTAAAAAGAAATATACAGTGACTAAGAGCATCCACATCGAGTATTCCAAACCCCCGTAGCATGTGGTCAGTTAACTGGTCAGAGTAAAATGACTCTGCTGTCCCAGACACAGTTGAACTGTGAGGAGAAAAACTGTGGGAAAATACCATGTTGGAAAAAGAAGAGATGAGCCTGTTTGTGAAAACTTAACAAATTTAAAATTCATTTTACGCCAAACTCATATTTTAATACAAAGTCTAAATTTTCTGTTTGTTTCAACCTAAACCTTGGAATAATTGAAAAGACATTGAGTTTCCCTGGGTCAACTTCAGTCCACAGGTCGTCCTTTTGTTGTTCTTGAGGGCATTTTCTTACACACACACACACACACACACGCACACGCACACGCACACGCACACGCACACGCACACACACACACACACACACACACACACACACACACACACACACACACACACACACACACACACACACACACAATCATTGTTTATTATGTACGAGTGTGGTTTGATGTACAGGGTTTAATGTATACTGTTTTAAGGGCCATGAAGCCAAGGGCCACTTCCTTCCTGTTGGTTGTTGACAGCGTCCACACACAGTGAATGGACAGTGTGTGTAACTCTATAGGAGTTAACTTTAAGCTGATTTCACTGATCATTTGAGTCCAAGCTCTCAGGGTTATTTTGACTCTGGACATCAGAGTTCAGTTTACATTAAATTAGAGTTCAAATCCAAACACCCAGAGTGATATGAAACACTGGTTTATAGGTGGGGTTAAAGTCTGCCGATTCACAGATAGAGCTCTCCAAGAAGACAGGTGGAGCCTGATGCAGTGCTGCAGAACCGTCTGGGTCTGACTCAGGGTCCAATACAAAAGGACGTATCCTACACTCTGCCATTTTATAAGTGCTATCAATGCCTTATGGTGTAGTTTTGGCAAACAGCAAACTCGCTCAGTCTGCCCCATCCAATGTGGCGATTTTGTAAATACTGCCATGCTGCAAAAACCGCCCCCTGGCTCTACCCCCTCCACCCCTCTGATAGAACTGACCAATCAGAGCACAAAGGGCTGTGACATTGCGAGGTTACTGGAGGTCATTCTGGAAACGGAGCTTTTAAGTGAGATCTTCAGAATGGCCTAAAATGGGGATATTGAGAACACTATTGTGGGGCAATGAAGGAACTAAATGACTTGTACTGAGGGCAGAAATGCTTTACAGGCATCCTAGTCTGGCATTAGAAAGGTGAAACAAGCATGATATGTCCTCTTTAAGGCTGATTTATCTGACTTAGACATGATTATTTTATCTTAAACTTTCTTTCCAACACTGTTTCACAGACCTGTCAGGTTTATTTATTTAGTAAAATGTATAACTGCTTCAAAAAAGTTTATGAAACAACACTTTTCTCCTGTGAGATGACGCTCAGAGCCTCAGTGTGTCGCTGAGGTTTTAAAGCTGTCTGTAGTGAATATTTAACTGTGCCAAGAACAACATGTCCAAAATAAAACACTGAGTATTTTATCATGCACGCTACATTAGCCAAAGTTTGGTTCTTGTTATCCAGGTTATCGTTAACATGTTCAGACAGAGGGGTCATCTGATGAGGCGTCAGCTGCGTGTCAGACCTGAGTGAGGGATTGGTTTTATTCCCAGGAAACTGCAGACTGAAGCTTTCACACCTGGATATCTCAGATCAGGTAAGACAGGTCTCACACTTGGGGTCATCATTTCAAAAGTCAGTGTTTGTGCCATATGATTTTTTTTGTCAGATTGTTTTAAATCAGATAAGTTCAAAAATCAGCGTTTGGTGGGATGAACCTGATTTTGCAGCAGTCTGTCATGCTTTGCTGACATTTTGCTGCTTCTGACAAAAATGTGTTTTGATCTGTGTGGTTTAAGAGTTTTGTTGTGTCAAACATTCACTTGTGATGTTGTGAGAACGTTGGTGACACACTATCTGGCTACGAACAATGTTTCTACCTGAGACTGACTGGTCTGGCTTCATGTTCATGTAGGACAGAATGAGGAAAGGTTATTCTCTGGAGGAGCTCAGAGGCGCCCAGCAGGTCTTCTCTGTGAGTGCAAAACAAATGTCCCTTTTCATATTTTACCTTCAGAGCCACAGTCACACAGTTTCCACTTGCTGCTCCTCGAACACCCTCTGTTTCACTTCAGGAACTCTGACGGTTTTTGTGTGTCTGCCAAAAAATGATTTTTCAGATTGAGGATGGTTTCTACTGGGGCAGAGGGTCTCTCTCCAGTCCTGAACACTTTGACTTGGACAACATCAGAGCAGCTCATCGTCCCCGGTTCAGAAAATATCACCAGAGCCTTCAGACCCTCAAACCCTTCCGCTGCTCCTCTCCAAAGTCAGTGTGACTGACTGACTCAGAAACCGTCCTTTTACATTAAAAAAAAAAAAAAAACGTTAAAAAATTTTCAGACTGTCTCTGAAAAACACAAAACATACTGTGAGCTTACATATTTACAGATCTCCGTCTGAAGACGGTTGACACTCTGTCTGCATACCATCCTGCCAGTTTGTTGTTCCATGTTTTTATCTACAGCCCCCACCCTCTGGACAATGCCGGTTTCCTGTCCTTTGCGACCTTTTCCTGGATGACCCCCATGATGTGGGCCATCTTTAGGAACAGGCTGGTCCTGAGCTCACTGAGCCTGTCGTCTCTGGACTCAGCCATCACCAGCGGAGAGAGGTCTGACAGTCTTCTTTGACCTTGTTTGACCTGTGATCTGTGTAGAGCTTTGCTTTACACGTTGGTAATGAGCTGAACACTGAGCAGTGCTGACATGCAGTCTCTCTCTTGTGGTCCAGGCTGCACAGACTCTGGGAGGAAGAAGTGGAGAAGGCGGGTCTGGAGAGGGCCTCTTTGGTTGGAGTGATTCTTCGCTTTCAGAGAACCAGGCTGATCATCTCCGTCCTCGTCGGTGTCCTCGCCACGGTGGCTGCGTTTCTTGGCCCGGTAAAAATATCTGACTGTTGGAATGAACAGACTGCTTTGTCTAGATCTAGTTTCCTTCACAGCCTGTTGCTGTTAATTCACTTTATTTAGGAACCTGAAACCAACACATGCAGCCCAGTGCCTGTGTGACTTTAATGACTTGAAGAGTAACACCCCTCTCTGTCCTCTCAGGCCGTCCTGGTCCATGAGATCCTGAAATATGCTGATACCCCAGAGCAGTCTTCAGTGTACCAGGGTGTTGGTCTGGCCTTCAGTCTGTTCTTCTCTGAGTTCTCCAAAGCTTTCCTCATGTCGCTGCAGTGGGCCATAAACCTGCGTACAGCCGTCAGACTGAAGGGGGCCTTCTCTTCAGTGGCCTACCAGAAAGTCATCTCTTTGCGGGCGCACAGCGGCGTCTCAATGGGAGAGGTAAACTGAGAGTTAAGCCCTGTTTCCACCAGGTGGTTCAGTTTGGTTTGTCTTGGTACAGCACACATTTTGTAGCATTCTCACTGACTAATCCCAGGATAGATCCCCAAATAACCCTGACGAGCCGCCCCACTTTTTGAAACCCTGCTGCCAGACTAAACTGATCTGACCCCAGATGATGGAGATTCGACACTTCAGATCATTGATTGGTCAAAAGGCTCGTCTGTGTGACAGTGTTGTATTTCTCCTGGCAGCTCACAGCCTCTGAAAGAAAGCTGGTTTGCTTTTTAACAAAGAGCTACATGAAAATCACAAAGAAGACGAATAGCTAGATGTCTTCTATCATTGCTCTTTGTTTATCCATGAGGTGTTTTCCTTCTTTCTTTTGATTTATTCATAGGGTACACTGTTGTGCTGCTTTGAGGCACAGTTGGTTGTGGAAACACAAACAATTTATTGCTTTACCGATCCAACCCGTACCAAACTGAACCGATCCATACCACACTGCTTGGTGGAAACAGGGCGGCCTGCTGCCTTGAGCGGCTGATCCATGTCGCTGCAGGTAGAGGTACACACGCGTGGTCATAGTCTGTACATAGAGTGGACAGCTTGGCTCCACCATTTATCATTGTACAACTTTGAAGCCAAAATTCCCCGTCACAGGCGCTGCTATTGAAGCAGTTTGCAGCCAGAGTCTGTTCAGTAGGCTATGAGGGACTCAGAGAGAATCAGAGTGGAGCTGGGTGATAAAAATTATAATTATTGTTTTTGTTTTTTTTCTCGAGTCTAATCACTTCTTGACTCTACCTTGTAACACATTTTATAATCCCTGATAAAAATACACAGGAATGACAGCTGTCAATCATCATTAAACGTGACATAAAGCCTGGTTTTAAACCTCCTATAAATAATGAAAATTAAACTATTTAGAAAAAAAGAGAGCCTGAATACAAGACAGCCAAATGATATCTTCAAATCACCACAACCATGGGACGTGAGAAACCTTTCAACCAGGTGTGTTGATTTTTTAAGTTTGACCACAGCCCTACTTGGAATGACTGGGGAGATGGATTTTTTGAGCTCTATTGCAGCCAGCCACCAGGGGGTGACCTCACTTTGAGCTAAGCACCATGACGTCCATTTTTTTAAAGTCTATGTGTGTGATATGTGTTATAATAGTGATAACGCAGCACAGTACAAATGTTGTAATCTCATGCTGGGATGAGTGGTTAGACAGACTTTGTGGTAAAGTGACGCGGTCTGCAGCAGTTTACAGCCGAGCTGTGACGGGATCTCCTGTGGATAGCACAGATATGATGCTGCCTCATACAGCAGGCTGCGAGTCACACCGAGGACCCCTGCAACAAGGACCATAGCCTCTGTAGGCGACATACATCTGGCTAAGCTAGCATCAAACTTTTCCAGTATTCATGAAATCTACATGAAAAAAAACCTAATACTAATAAGTATCCCAAAGCATGATGGGTGTTAAAGGTTTGCCCATCATGCCTTTAACCTTGCTTTGTTGTTTAACTTCAGATCTGATTTTCCTCAGATCTTATTCGTTTTCTGTCTATTATTGTTTAAAAAATGTTTCCAGGCTCAACAAAATGGATCTTGTATGAATCTTTTCTCAGAGTTTGGAGCAGGGCTTTCATTACTCCAGGTTTCCCCAGACTCTGACCCGAGGTTGAAGCAACCTTCACCAGAAATATCTTCTTGACAAATGTGTCCCTCGCTGTCTCCCGTCCAGATGATAAATGTTTTGACCAGCGATGGCGACAGGATGTTCACAGCGGTGATGTTCGGGAGCTATGTGCTCTCCTATCCCGTGCTCTTCTTTGTGTGTATCGTCTACGCCTGCTTCGTCCTGGGCTACACTGCTCTGACCGGGGCCTGTGTCTACATCATCTTCATCCCCCTACAGGTCTGTGACTCCTCCTCCTCACTGTGCTGTACCTTCAAACAGAGACACAGTCGTTGTTTCAGAGTTCATTAGAGGCTCATTACAGTCAGGGGCGTGATGGGGTGTTATTTTTAACAAAGTTACGTGTCTTCTTAGTGACTTCAGATAACTTAAAGACATAATCTACCCAACAAACATTGTCTTACAGAATTTCCCAGACTACAGTTGCACTTTGTTTCATAGTTTGGCTGGTCCTGTGACTTAAAGTCAGGTATGAACGGAAGCGTATTGCATTCACTCGAAGAAAAAAACAACAACTCAGGTTTTTCAGAATAATTTATTCTTCAATTTGTTTTTTGTGGTAATTAATTTTGTTTTTCTAAATAAAATTTTTTTGTTGGTTTGTATTTTGTTATAATTATTATATTGGTTTGTTTTTTTTGTTAAGATTATTTCTGTTTTTATGATAATTTTTTGTGGTGATTAATTTTGTTTTTCTGATTAACATTTTTTTTACTGTTTTTTTTGTTACAATTTATTTCTGTTTTTATGAGTTTTTTTTTTTTTTCTGTTTTCAGAGGTTCTCGCAGGATTTCTAAGTATCTCGTAATTCAGGAAAAAATTGCTCCAAACAGGAAAAAAGTAATCTGAAAACAGAAAAAAATACTCATAAAAACAGAAATAATAATAACAAAAAGCAAACCATTAAAAAAATATATCAATCAGAAAAACAAAATTAATTACCACAAAAAATTACTCATAAAAACAGAAATAATCATAACAAAAAACAAGGCAATATTATAATTATAACAAAAAACAAACCAATAAAATATATTATTAGAAAAACAAAATTAATTACCACAAAAAAACAAACAAACAAACAAACAAAATAAAAACGAAGAATAAATTACTCTGAAAAACCTGAGTTGTTTTTTTTCTTCAAGTGAATGCAATACGCTTCTGTGGGTATGAGTTGAAATATCAAATATATTAAATGTTTAATTCATACTGACTGACACAAACCAAGCAGAACTTAAGAGTCTACAGCTGTGAGGTTACTCTTACTGTACTGAAGAAAACAAAGAAAGCTAATGGCTGCTAAATAAATGTGACTGATGTGTTTTCTTGCATCATCATTATTCATTTTTAGACAGATGTGACCCCAGAGCGACTCCTATTCTGAAAATTACAGGACTTTCTGTGACATGTTTGTTTGTGAGGCACATTGTTATTTATGTCTTTGAAAAAAAAAAAGCTTATTGAAATGTTTGGGTTTTTTTTAACCATCTTTCATGATGTTTTAAAAACTTCTTGTGCTTTACTGTGCTTCTCTTTAACATTAGTTGTAAAAACTATTCTTCTTCTTCTTCCAGTTTTTCTTAGCCAAGCTTATCAACATGTTCAGATGGAGATGTGTGCAGATAACAGACAGCCGCGTTCGCACCATGAACGAGATCCTCAGCAACATCAAGCTGATCAAGATGTACGCCTGGGAGGATTCCTTCCAGGAGAAGATCGCAGGTAACAAGAAGACATGCAGCTCCTGCTGCACTCCTGTCCTTTTCTGAAATCCACTGACTTTCTAATCAGGACATTTCCTGGACTTTGCGCAGGCCTTTTTATTTCTATAAGTTTATTTTCTGTCCGCACATACACTGGCTCAGGTTTGAGACTGTAACTTGTATCAAAGTGTGTTTATTGTGCTGTCCTTAGATCACATAAAAAATGATTATTTCACTAATGAAAGATCTGACTGGGATCATTCTGGGCTCTTTCACACTTACTACGAAGCTCTCTGTAAAACTTTTTTCAGGCCATAAACTCCTCCACAAACTCTGCGTTTAATTGCTTTCCACATCAGTTATAAAGTTTACTGAGCAAAGAGTTTATCAGATATGCAGCTGAATCAGTCGAGGTGCTCTTTGAATCATGTGACCCTGGTCATGTGACAGGTCTGAGGAGAAAAGAGAGGAAACAGCTACAGAGGGTCAGTTTGGTCCAGAATATGAACACCAGCATGTCCGGCATCATCCCCACCATCGCCACCGTTCTCACCTTCATCATTCACACCGTGTTGAACTCTGGTCTCAACACTTCTGACGTGAGTGTGGCAGCAGGGCAGCACATCGTGTCTGCAGATTATTGGATCGAGCAGAGGGCTCTACTCACTACAATTAACGTTTTCATGTACGTTAACCTTAATGCTGTGGTGTTTACAGGCCTTTACCACCATCGCAATCTTCAACGCCATGAGATTCTGCCTGGCCCTGATGCCCATGTCAGTGAAAGCCATGGCTGAGGCTGCGGTGTCGCTGACGCGGCTGAGGGTGAGCTCTTGAGATCAGGGTGGATGATGGGAGATAATTGATGACCTGTGCCTCATCGCAGAGATGAAACGATCCTGTCGCTCCTGTCTTTGAGTAGCTATGAATGTGTGATACAGGACTTTCAATCCTTGATTATATATCTGCTCAGATGCATCCTGGTTAACTCATCTCGTCTCGTCCTAGAAAATCCTGCTGATCCAGAATCCAGAGCCCTACATGGAGCAGATGATGAACAGCGACACGGCCATAGAGGTGAAAAAAGCAACTCTATCCTGGACTAAACTGGGCGGTCAGACAGACTCGTCACCTGGTTCAGCTAATGGAGGGAACGGACACGAGAGTAAAAAGACTGAATCAAACCAGCCAACCCTGAGGAACATCTCCTTCACTCTGCCCAAGGTGATCTGAGCCGCTGTCACTCTGTGACCTGATGGATGGATGGAGACGCTGTGGAAAAGACACTAAAACCCTCTCTGTGTTTTTCTGTTTTCCTGTATCTGAAGGGTCACCTGCTGGGAGTCTGTGGGAATGTTGGGAGTGGAAAGACATCGTTGATTTCCAGTATTTTGGAGCTGGTGTGTCTCACCTTTGCCCTTCAAGACTCTGACTCAGACTTCTCCTCTCTGTTATCTTTGAACCAGATGCTGTGTGTCGAATGTCTTTTCTCTTTGTCGTCCTCCTTTTATCACGTCACAGATGCACCTCCTCAGCGGCTCCCTCTCAGCTGATGGGACTTTTGCCTACGTTTCCCAGCAGGCTTGGATATTTCATGGTACTGTTAGAGAAAACATCCTGATGGGGGAACCTTTCAACAAGACCAGGTCATTTACTGCTCGTGTCATTTGACTTCCATCAGGTCTAAATATCTGCAGATGACGTGACCTCTGGATGGAGCTAAACAATGGAGTTTTTATCTGATTTCATGTTCATTTGGGCTCAGATGAACTCTCTGAACAGCTATGAAAATGAAATCTAAGAGTTTATGTCTTATTTTTAGTAATAATTCACCTAAAAGACAAAATTGACCACACCATGGCGGCTGACAAAATTTAAGAGAAGAAAGATCTGTGTTTTTCTCTGCTAAAAATGATTTCTGTGATTAATTTTGTAGTGATGGTGGACACTGGAGCCTAACTGTCAGACAGAAAAAGGACAGAAGAGCAGAAGAAAGATGAACAGGAGAGAGCCCTAGCCCTAAAGGCTAATTAGCCTTTGGCTCAGGCTGTATCACTCTATAACACATTAGCTAAACTGTTTGTGCTATTGTTGACTCCAACCCACAGTCAGCAGTTATTCTGCAGTGGTCTGTTCCAACTTGAGAGTCTATCAATAAAATGAAGAGTGAGGTTACGTTAGCTCTGATTGGTGAGGTTGGAGTTGGTAGATGAGCTCTGGTAGGACATGACCAAGATTCACTAACGTTACACATTACAGACATGTCTCAGAGTGTGAGGAACAGCTAACCAAATGGCAACCTCTGGTCTAAAAACACGAGGCGACATGGAATTGCTACAATCTGCTGTTCCTCACCAAGCCAAAAAAAAGCTGTTTTCACAGCAGAAATATACATATTTACTGCTCGGTTCAAAAAACATCTCCTGTCTGGATCACTAATTTCACCATCAGCTCACAGTGTGTGTGTGTGTGTGTGTGTGTGTGTGTGTGTGTGTGTGTGTGTGTGTGTGTGTGTGTGTGTGTGTGTGTGTGTGTGTGTGTGTGTGTGTTTGTGTGTGTGTGTGTGTGTGTGTGTGTGTGTAGGGAAGGTATTTAACTCTGCAGTTTGTAAAATATTAAGGTCATGAGTTCTCCTAATCAGAGACACAGCCCTGCTCATGTGACTGACAGGTGCCCTGTAACTGTTAGTGCGGAGACTCAAAACCCGCCCCACTTTCAATATGGCCACTACAGCAGATTTGCTTCAAAAATCCACTTCAGAAACAGACGCAAGGGAAACTGTGTCCATTTATTAAACATTTTATGTACTAAACAGATAGTCTGCTCACCTTCTGAAACTACAAACTGAGTTTACAAAGTTGATAGTTCAAATAATAGCTCTATTCATCACCTCATTGCTTTGCATCCTGGGAAAAGTTGTCTGGAACATAGAAAATTAGTGTCAAAAAGAAGATCTGTTCTTGGTTCATTTGCTTCTAAACCAAAAGACGTCTTGATAAGAGTCACATCCTCACAGCAGTGGGTGCAAGTGCTCGTGGGAAATAAAGTCTCCCATAAAAACACTAGCTAATCCGGAAAGTCCTCACAGCCCCTTAAGGTTACTGTTACAGTGAGTTGTATGACATCACAGAATTGAAGATCAGAAGAGTTAAAGGTGCTCTTTACCATCCAGAGCATGTGCTCTGTCTCCACAGGTATGACAGGACCTTGGAAGTCTGCAGCCTCAGAGCGGACCTGAACATCCTCCCGTATGGTGATCAAACCGAGGTAGATACTGTGAAATCTAAAGTTTGGACAGATTGACACATGACATTGTACTCTTTTATTCTGCATCTTTCAAAACTAGTGATAGTCATTTTTCCTGGCTGTACAATGTCCACTTATCTGTAAATCTAACTGAATTTCTCTCTGGTGGAGTTTTACTGCAGTGACATCGTGTCTTATTTTGAGCAGCAGTTGAATTTCTCTTTGTCTGCAGATTGGGGAGCGAGGCTTGAATCTCTCTGGAGGGCAAAAGCAGAGGATCAGCCTGGCCAGAGCCGTCTACTCCAATAGAGACATCTTCCTCCTGGACGACCCGCTGTCCGCTGTGGACGCGCATGTGGGGAAACACATTTTTGAGGAGTGCATAAAGAAGGAGCTCAAAGGGAAATCCATCATACTGAGCACACACCAGCTTCAGGTGAGACAGAAATAAAACACAGCTCATTGTTGATTCAGTGATCAGACTGACACAGAGAGAGACCATACATGAACAGAGAATGAAAATCATCCTGTTGTAGATTTATAGATTAAACCCCAGGAGGCCTGCTTGTATTGAAATGTTATGAAGTCTTGTTTTTATCACTTAAGGCGGTTGGCAAAGGTCAAATCTTTTATGTCCAGGCAGCACTTTGAAACAGTGATCCATGCTTTTATCTCATCACGTTTGGATTATTGCAACGGACTTTATGTTGGAGTGAGTCAGTCCCTGCTCTCCCGTCTGCAGCTGGTCCAGAACGCCGCTGCACGACTTTTAACCGGTACAAGAAAAAGAGAGCACATCAGCTCAGTACTGGCTTCACTCCACTGGCTGCCTGTGACTTTTAGAGTTGATTTTAAAATTCTTATGTTTGTTTTTAAATGTTTAAATGGCCTTGCCCCGCCTTACCTCTCTGAGCTTCTTCAGCCCTACTCGCCCTCTCAGTCCCTCAGGTCGGCCGACCAGCTGCTCCTGCAGGTACCGAGGTCCAGGAAGAAGCTCAGAGGGGACAGGGCCTTCTCTAATGTTGCTCCCCGATTGTGGAACTGTCTTCCCCTGCACATTAGAGAGGCCCCTTCACTGTCCACTTTTAAAACACGTCTTAAAACCCATTTTTATTCTTTGGCTTTTAACTCCAGCGAGACTTAGTTTCTTTGCCTGGTCTTATTCTCTTTTATCTTCTTTTATTCCCCTTTACTTGCTTTTTATTTGCTTTTATTGTTTTTACAATGTTTTTCTTTTATTTGTCTGTTTTTACCTATCTGTTTTTATCATTTCATTTGATCTACCTGTACAGCACTTTGTCTACAGCTGTGGTTGTTTTTAAAAGTGCTCTATAAATAAAGCTGGTATGGTATGGTATGGTATTGCTGCCATGTGAATGCAGATAATGTCTGACCAACACTGACCGTAGCCCTAACCCTGCTGTTTAGAGTCAGCTGAAGTTACGGGTAGTTAAATGAAAGGTTGCCTGTTTGATAACCAGCTGGGATTACAGCTGGAAATGAGCCATAAAGGCTAAAGCTTCCTCTCTGACTGTGCAGTAAATTAAACCATGAAACAATAAATAAATAAACTAAACTAGGGCTGCACGATTATCGCAATCGCAATCGCAATCGCAATCGCAATCGCAATGTCAGCACATGCAATTCAGATTTTTCTCCATGATTACCAAGCAAGTCTGTAGACTCATCATGACACAGCTTTTTTCATTAAATTGAAAGCACAATCGCAATCGCAATATTGTCCACCTAATCGCAAATCACACCTTTTCCCCAAATCGTGCAGCACTAAACTAAACCAAACATTTTTAACGCTTGAGCAAAGTGTGAGCCACCACCTAACAAGATATGTGCATTCAGACATATTCAAAGTAATCACCCAGCCATTTCATAATTTGTTTATTTTTATTTATAATGCTGTAATCCTGGCTGTGAAGAGCTGTAGTACAGCCATTCGCCACTAGATGGAGCCACAATACCATAATATTTAGGTGATTGATGGCATCTCATGGTTTGTCTGTAGTATTATTTAGAGTATGGAGATAAAGTTATGTTTAGGTAAATAATCACTCGACCAGCAACGACTTGAGGATCTTAACTTGGAGGGAGGACTGAAGCTCTGCTAACTTTAATTTGGCTCTGTTTACCCAAAGACTCTGTTTTCCTGTATTAACTCATAAAACAACAATAATAATATATATATACTTTTTTGTTGAAATAAAGAGTAAATAGTTGCATTTACAAAATCTCTCACTGATATGGGCAGTGGAAGAAGTTTTGTTTACACATGTTGGACCAGGGACCCCAAAGCTTTCAGCCTGCAACCCCTCAAAACAGTGAAGCCAGAAACTGGCAACCCTCTGCTATGAGAATACACTAATTGGTCAATACAGAAACAGACAAAAGATTCTTAATTTTTTCTGACCAGAAAAAAATTGTTCTTCCTACTCTTTGTTCACTTATTGTAGTAATTCATAATCACTCCAAACTGTCGTTCTCCTGGTTGAACCACCTCAGGGGTCTTTGGGAACAAAGCATTGTGGAAGACGGATCAACCATTTTCTGTTTGAATCGTTTTCTATTAAATTTAACCTCTCGTTTTGTTTTTACTTTATAATGATGGATGAAATAGCCAATTAGAAACCGTTTCTAGATTTTAAGCTCTTCCCAGCAGCCTATGGGCTCAGGACCAGCACTCTGGGGATCACTGTTTTTGGCTGGTTGTAACTGGTTTCATTAACTTGGTTGCCCTCACTTTCTCCTCTGCAGTATCTGGAGTTTTGTGATGACATCTTGGTTCTAGAGGACGGCGAGGTGCTGGAGTCAGGTGACCACCAGGCCCTGATGAAAGTCAACGGACGCTACGCTCAACTCATCAGCAACTACCAGCAGCTCCCGGACTGTGGTCCGGAGCTGTCAGAGGTAAAAACAGATCCTCACAGAGCATCACTTCAGATCCATCATTTCTGGGTGGATTAAAAAAAAGATCATTTCACCTGATTCTGGAGCAGTCTAACTGTAGTCCTCTCTATGACGACAGGTTAATAATCATTTACTGTAAGATTTGGGGTTACTTACCATCCCTCCGATCTTGTGCCTGGTATTTACAGACCCAGAGGGAAGAAAGTGCAACTGCACCTCAGAGTGCTGCCATGGAAGAGGAGGTGGAGATAGGAGATGGAAACGACAGCGGGATCGTGAACCTTGGTAAGGTTTGTTGGCATTATGCTCCAAGGATAACATGTGACTGTTGAAGACGACCTGTTAAAGTGTACTGTCACTTTAACAGAGGAGGGAATATGGATTTCTTATGAAGTCATTTAAAGTCTGATCTCCTGTGTTTCCTTTAGGGTTTGACATGTCAGAGGAAAATGATGATGGAGCAACAACTGACCATAAATGTGAGTTTATAAACACTGAACTTAGCTGCGTGAAATGCTTGATTTTGATTGGTCAAAACTGGAGAACAACAATAAACAATCCTCAGCAGGGACAAACAGATCCAACAGGTCATATCAAATCAATCCATGTAAAGAACATTTTCCCCTGCCTGTTACACTGTGGTTGAAAACTGTTCATCATTTCTGACATCATTTCTGTTCTTTATTGACCTCCATGTGATGAGGAGGAGGAGAGACCTGACAACTGAAAACAAAACTTCCACTGAGTTCACTGAAGTCAGCGTGAAGCCAACTAACCTTTGGGGTTCTTAAAGAAATGTCAGCTGCAGACGTGTTGTACTCTTTCTTTGGTAACATAAAGTCAGAAACAATAATAAACTGTCTGGGGAAACAAAGCCAACAGAAAGTCTGAAGAAAAGTATGATGGGAGTTTCCTACTCTCTCATGTTTCTCTGTTGTCTCTTTGAGCTCCAGCTTCCTAAAAATCCAGTTTGCCCTGTAACCTTTCTGTTACCACGATAGATTCATCACACACACAGCTTTCAGCTCAGACAAGTACAATCCAGTGAGAGATGGTTTGAGCTTGTTTTGTATTTTATTATACAAAATAAAATCTAAAACTACACAAACAAAAGAACAATGAGTCGCTGTACAGGTTACTTTAAACCTATCAAATATTTCTCAGCCTGTATTCCCTCAGTATTCTCTCAGTATTCCCTCAGTATTTCCTCAGTATTCCCTCAGTATTCTCTCAGTATTCCCACAGTATTCCCTCAGTATTCTCTCAGTATTCCCTCAGTATTTCCTCAGTATTCTCTCAGTATTCCCCCATAATGCCCTCAGTGTGCTTTATCTCGTCAGTAAGCACGGTGAGCTGTCTCCTGTGCCAGGCACTCTGACTTTAAGACTATAAAGCCCTCACCAGTTGGGTGAGAAAGAAAGAAGAAAAAATAGCACAGAAAATTATCAAACTCTGTCAATGAAAATAAAATAGTGCATGGCTCCCACAGAAAACCCTGTCTAAATATTCCACAGACATGAAAATGAACAAAGGAAAACAAGTCAGATAGATAGAAGGTGTTGGACCAGCAGCGTATTGTACGTCACCTTCAGCAGCTCCTCCTGAACTGACCAAAACTGACCAAACTAAACCCAGGAGAAGAGGAAAAAACTGACAACTAGACCATCAAGAACTAGTCTCTGGGTCAAACTGACACAGCAAACTAAAATGTTCAGCGGAGGAACAAAAGAACACCCGGTGTTCACGTGCCACATGTAATGGATTGTTTGTGATTTAGACTTTTATCAGTTTTTAGTAGTTTCATAAGAAAGGACTTCGTTTGTCTTCACGCTGCAGCTGGTGGTCAGCTGGTGGTTCAGGAATCCGCCACTGAGGGCGCTGTTTCCTGGAGAGTCTACCAGCTATACTGCAAGGCAGCAGGAGGTCTGACACACACAGACACACACACACACACACACACACACACACACACACACACACACACAGACACACACACAGACACACACAAACACACACACACACACAGACACACACACACACAGACACACACACACAGACACACACACACACACACACACACACACACACACACACACACACACACACACACACACACACACACACACAGACACACACACAGACACACACAAACACACACACACACACACAGACACACACACACACAGACACACACACACAGACACACAGACACACACACACACACACACACACACACACACACACACACACACACACACACACACACACACACACACACACACACACACACACACACACACACACACACACAGATGTATAACTGCGAGTGTGACTTGTGCTGTAGGCTACATCCTCACCTCCCTCATCTTCCTCGTCATCGTCCTCATGATTGGCTCCACGGCCTTCAGTAACTGGTGGCTCAGCTTCTGGCTGGGGAACATGAACGCGGTGAGAACACAATTTATTAAACCCTGAAATCTAAATGTTTGTCTTAGCAACTGAGCTCTTCCCTCAGGGTCACGGTAAAGATTGTGTTAAGATCCTCTTTACCCAAACCCCACAGCAACAAAACGTATCTTCCACCTTTTACAGAGAAATGAATAAACATGAAATCAGTTCATTACTCATCAAACTCTCCTCAGAGAGGAAATGATGAAGAGTTAGTCAGAGTGGACCCTCAACTCAACTCAACTCAAACTTTATTTATAGAGCACATTTAAAACAACTGAAGTTGACCAAAGTGCTGTACAAACACAAACAACACATATGGCTTAAAATATCTAAAACATAAGCAAAAGTCTGTATTCATTAAAATACAATAAAACACATAGAAAAAACAAACAAACTAAGATGTACACTCAACTTAGATTAAAAGCCAGGGAGAAGAGGTGAGTCTTTAAAAATGATCTAAGAACCTGAACTGAGCTGGCGGAGCGGATATGCTCAGGCAGACCCTGGCTGCTGATTCAGAGAAGTGTCATCACCCACCTGAGCACCCTCTAACAGATATTCTTTTTTCACTCCTTAAGACTTCAAGTCTTCAAGGCGACACCTCTCAAAGTGCACACCTGCGCTTTTACCAAACCATCTACGGCGCCGTGGCTGTTGTCATGGTGTTGCTTGCTGTCATCAAATGCTTCTCTTACACTTGGATCACGCTGAAGGCGAGCTGCAAACTTCACGACACCATGTTTCATAAGGTAAGATGATTGAGCTCCAGGAATCAACATGGCATCAAAGATTCAAAGATTAACACTCTAACTACAAACTCTTGGTTTGATCAGAGAGGTCAAAGGTCACCTGTCATAACAGTCTGAATGAAAACACACGGTCATGCTGGAGACCCCAGTGGGAAACTTTTCCCCCTCTGTCTGCTCTGAATCAGGGTCCAATTTACAAAGTAGTGTTTTTTTTTCTGAAGTTACAGACATTACTCTTTCAACAACTGATCTGTGACGTCATTCCAGAAAAAATAAAATCTTGAAGTCTGTTTGGAGAGGCATGGACATTAAGGGTGTATTCAGACCTGAACTGTTTGGTCCACTTTAAACGGACCAGGGTTTGTTTCCCATGCTGGTCTCCGGACTTTTCATGCAGGTGTGAATAGACACAAACGAACCCTGGTGCGGACCAAACAACCAGACCGAGACCCACTTTTTGAGGTGATCTCGGTCCGCTTCCAAACGAACTCTGGTGCAGTTCGTGGTTCTCCGGTGCAGGTCTGAATACAAACCAAGGTCCATCCAAACTAACTACAAGATACATGCGCCTTTTGGGCCTATAAAGCCACCGTAGCCTAACCGTCTTTGGTTCATACCTGATCCTCCGTCTTCTGTTTAGCCACGCTGTTGCTGGCATGTTGTGGTTCAGAACACACAGAGCATAGCGTCTCCTTGCTGCACGCATTCGTCTTTGCTGTTCCAAATTGTAAACAGTGTTGTTAAGCTGCTTTGAAGGAGCTGCTCTTGAAACTGAAAATGATTTAGCAGCTCTAATAAGAGCACAAACACACATGTTTACCTCCATTTCCAGGTCTGTACTCTGTGTGCCGCCCTTTGTCAGTGCTGTCCAATGAGAGCACTGATCGTCACACACGTGGATGTGTTTACAGAATATAGTCCTCTTGCAAAAAGTACAATCTGAATACGAACTGCACCAAACGAAAAAAACATAAAGTCCGCTTTTGGTCCAGACCAAACAAGTGGACCAAAGGACTTTTCTGGTCTGAATACAGCCTAAATCTTTGTGTTTCAATAACTGGTGTCTTCAGATAAAGTGCCTGTCACAATAGGCTGTGTGTTTTTTTTGGATGTGCTCCTTCCTCAGATCGTCTTCAGTCCCATGAGCTTCTTTGACGTAACTCCGACCGGACGCATCCTGAACCGTTTCTCCAGAGATCAGGAGGAGGTGGACGCTGTGCTCCCCTTCCACATCGACCCTTTCCTGCAGTTCTGCCTGATGGTCACTTTCACCATGATCGTCATCTCTGCAGTTTTCCCCGCCATGCTGGTTGCTGTGGTTATTATGGGAGCTTTGTTCACCATCATCTTATTGTAAGTGAATACCAGAGAGTTTGAAAGGCCATCAGACAGATTCAGGGGGGAAAAATAAGAGTCCAGCGATATGGACTCTCTGTGAACGCTACTGAGTTTGACCAGTTCAGTGAATTATAAAAAAATGTTTCTAGTTTTATGTTTAATGTAGAGCAGTCTTGGTGTTGCAAATAAATAAAACCTGCTGTGATCTTCATGAATGAAAATTACAAAAGAAACAGTGAAAACACGAAAATACTCATTGTCAAAAACACACAAACCCTGGCAACAAGTGCAAAAGGAAATATGCTGCATATCCACCGATCTAAAAGAAAAACTCCAGGTCTGATGGTGGGTTAAAGGAAATGTAGTTAAATCATCACAAATGTTTGAAAGGAAGTAATTCACCAAGAACAGCAGGAATTCTGGGAGAATGAGTCTGAAGGACCACAGTATGGAGAAGTCATGACCACAAACCAAACCCCTCCCCTCACACGTGATGAGTTTGTGTTTGGCTAACCACCTTCTAACCAGACATTATCCACACAAACACCTCAGACCACTTGGGGAATGGATTTTGTTAATGCATAGAATTGAAACACTTATCAGAAAGCTAACTCAACAAATCACGAGAACACTAAATCCCCTGCTAGAGCATTGCCTTTGTCTAACATAGATACAACTGAAAAATGGGTCTACACTCATATCCATGCATTGACTGGCATTGATCAATCTGAAGGTGGGTGGTTTCAAGTCCCACACAAGGCTGAGTCTGTGCAGTAAAGTAATTCTGTCTGTGGAGGGCAGTTATTACACCATATGAGTGTCCAGACAGGACCAAATCAAACTTTGAGCGTGTGAGAAAGGTGTTTTTAGACAGCTGTTGTTCTCAGGTTTTACCGCCAAACCACTGTTACACCCCTAACAATATTATCAAACACATCTTACCTATGTTTGAAACACTCAAACTTTTAATGACAAAAGACATTTGTGTATGTGAGATCATAACCAGTGTGCTCATCTGGAGGTACAAATAATCAACGTTACTCTGGTCTGTCTGTGCGTAATACTGTGCACAGGTGATGCTCCTCTTGGCCAGACTTCATGTGACATAATGAGTAAAATAAATCTAACTGGGATCAGTGGGTTTACCAGTCTGTTACCTTATAAAAATAAGAAAAATGTTTAAAAAACTGTAAAGTGACGCCTGGCCACCTTTTGGTTCAGAGTTTCACTTTGGCACGGTGTTGTGGTTCCTCAGCGTGTTCCAGAGGAGCATCTGTCAGATGAAAAAGATGGAGAACATCAGCCGCTCTCCCTGCATCTCCCTCACCACCTCCACCCTGCAGGGCCTGAGCTCCATCCACGCCTACGACGACAGAGACCGACACATCAAGCAGTGAGATAACGTCATTCTTCAACAGATGATGCTTTGTGTTTGTTTGATCAGGCTGTGTGAGAGTGGACAGAGCCTCTCAGCTCCATGCAGCTGACGAACCGCGTCCTTCCTGTAGACCTGGGCTCACTCTGGGTCTTTCCGTAGGTTCAAGTCCCTGAATGATACATACTCCAACCACTCCTCGCTCTATCACTGTGGGACGCGCTGGCTCACCTTCTGGCTGGACTTCATGGCTTCCACCATGACTCTGTTAGTCTCTCTGTTCGTGGTGCTCAGCGGTGATGATGTCATCAGTCCAGCTCTGAAGGGCTTGGCCATGACGTACACTATACAGGTACGTTTGGACAGCAGTGGACACGCTGCAAGCTGCTGTTACAGAGGGACTGACAGACGAGGTTTTGTCTCCTTCAGCTGACAGGAATGCTTCAGTACGTGGTGAGGCAGCTGACGGAGGTGAAGGCGAGGTTCAACTCAGTGGAGCGGCTGCAGGAGTACACCAAGGTCAGATTCTGACTGCAGAGCCTTTCTAAAAATGTTTGTTAAGTTCACATGTTTCCTTGATCAAACTGCAAATACATCTTTCCGCTCTGGTGTGAAACGTAAAAGAAAAAACTTGAGAAAACTTTTTCTTCAGCTGCTTTTTATCTTAAGATGTCTTGAAGATCTCTGTCCTCTAAGTGATGGTCCAGACCCCGCCTTGACAGGAGTGTTATTCTGTACAGGACTGTACCTCAGAGGCCCCCAGACACATGGCAGAGGCTCAGATCCCAGAAGGCTGGCCAAAGAGCGGAGCCATCACCTTCCAGGGCTATAAGATGAGGTACAGAGAGAAGACACCCATCGTCCTGAATAAGCTGGATTTCTCCATCAGGGCCGGAGAGAAGCTGGGCATTGTGGGAAGGACAGGCTCTGGTAGGACCTGACCGGAGGAGTTTTTTAGTGAGCACAGATGGAGTAAACCTTTGTTATAATGCTCTGATGCAGAGTCGGCTTGTGTGTGTAGGAAAGTCCTCGCTGGGCGTGGCTCTGTTCAGGCTGGTGGAGCCGGCAGGAGGAACCATCCTGATCGACGGAGTGGACATCATGAGCATCGGTCTGCAGGATCTGCGCAGCAGACTGTCCATCATCCCCCAGGATCCTGTGCTGTTCATGGGCAGCGTCAGGTACCTGCAGCGTCTCTGAGTGATGCTCTCTGTTTGAACACACGGTCACTAAGGTAAGGCAGTCACCTGATCAACGTCACAGACAACGTTTGTTTACAGGTACAACCTGGACCCCTTCAGTCACTACACAGACCAGGAGATCTGGGCGGTGCTGGAGAAGACCTACATGAAGGACACGGTATGTGAGCAAGAGGGCGGAGCATGGCTCATTAACTGTGTGTGTGTGTGTGTGTGTGTGTGTGTGTGTGTGTGTGTGTGTGTGTGTGTGTGTGTGTGTGTGTGTGTGTGTGTGTGTGTGGGTGTGTGTGTGCACGTGTGTGTGTGTGTGTGTGTGTGTGTGTGTGTGTGTGTGTGTGGGTGTGTGTTGTGGGCTTACAACTTTTCTAGGTACTTTTCTGAATGATGTTTCTAGAGATGCAAGCGGGGCAAAAACAATCCCTCGATCCCTTGATGGTTGGTGGCACTTTAATGGTGATAGTGTACCCGTCAGGTAACTTAACATGAAACCTGTCTCCTGTTAACTCATTTTCAAGCCTCAGCATCGGCTCGCTTCATTGTTATCACTCATATTATTATTTCTTGTGGTAAAAATGGAAACAGAGGCGTGTGTTTTTACAGTGACCCTGAAGTGCAAAAACAAAATGACAAAACTAATGACACACAAATGTAATTGGAAAGTGTAACCAGAAAAAAATAAGACAAAAAAAAAAAAAAAATCAAACATAATAAAAATAAAAATGAAAAATAAAAAAAAAATACAAAAAAATAAAATAGGTTAGTGCTGGTTTTTGGTTTTTCTTTTTCTTTTTTTTGGTTGAGTTGTATGTTTTTTTTTTTTTCTCAATATTTTTATTAGGAGGCAATACAGAACAGAAGAAAAAATACAGAGACAAATGGTAGAGCACAAGATGGAATGAATAGATTGAGCAACACCTGATATCAGTAACAGAAATACAAACAGATACAGAAGTAAAAATATATAAATATCATACAATAGTGTGCTACAGCAGATACAGTTTGCCTCCTGGGTTGTTTTTTTAATTTAGTGCAAATCAAAACAAATGATAATGATAAAAAGAGAGAAGAGACAGAAAGGAGAAAAAAGAGTAAAAAAATGAATACAAAATAATGGAGATAAAGGAGGAAAGAAAAAGAAAAGAGGAGAGAAAGAAAAAAAAAACTAATTGAGTTGTGTTTTTTGAAGAATTTTTTTAGTGTTGTTTTCTTTGACACATTTATCCTTCCTTCCTTATTTTTTTCTGATTCATTGTGGTTGCACTTCCTGATTTTCTATGTTTTGTCATTTATTCTTGTGTTTTGCCCTTCAGGGCCACCGTAGTGTTTCCATCATTAACTGATGTAACTGTAAACCTCTCTGTTGGTGTTTCTTCTCTCTCGGTCAGTCCTGTGACTCTGAACGAAGCTCACACTGTGTTGTGGTTTGTGTTTGCTGAATGTCTCCTTTAATGAAGATGGCCCTTTACGACAGTATCTCCTTGTGTTTTAAAGTCCCTCAGTGATTCCTGCACAGTGTTTCCTCCTCTTATCTTCTTCTCCCTGTTGGTTAATAATCAGTCTTCAACCATTAACCCGAGGGTTTGTGCCCCAAACAGACTGGGAGTAAAATTAAAAATATCTTGTGGTTTACTTGTGGTATTGGAAACTAATGATTCTCCCACAGTCTCAACAGGAAGAGGTAAAGTCACAGGTTTTATGAAAATAAAGATTATTCTGTGATTTCTCATTGCTGACACTGTGAAAAGAGGGAAATGGATGAAGTCTTAGTGAGTGTTGTTTTGTCACCTCAGATCTGCAGACTGGAGGGGAAACTACAGGCACAGGTGCGAGAGAACGGGGAGAACTTTTCTGTGGGAGAGAGACAACTTTTATGCATGGCTAGAGCACTTCTACGCAGCTCCAAGGTGTGCACGTGTGCTAACGTCTTCTGACTTGTATGTACTTTGACACGCTCCGTTTGTCCTGCAGCTGAACAGAAACTGGGTGAGGACAAACATGGCCAGGGCTGAGAGGCCGGGCCAGTTAGTTGGTCAACTGAGGATGAATACATGTAAAGAGAGGTGGTTGGAAGAAGCAGGAGATCAAAAGATAAATCATAAGGCTAAAAACAAGAAACCAGGATGAACAGGTAGATCATCAGAGGACTCTGTCTGGTATCTGTGGTTCCAGGGATCAGGTTTTTTGTGCTCACCCTCTTTGCAGAGTAAACCAGTTTCCTGACATCCCCGTCCATCCTAACGGTCCCTCTGCTGCCCACAGATCATTCTCCTGGACGAAGCCACGGCCTCCATCGATGCAGAGACGGACGCTCTGATACAGAACACCATCAGAGAAGCCTTCCAGGACTGCACTGTGCTCACCATCGCCCATCGCATCAACACTGTGATGGATGCAGATCGTATCCTGGTCATGGACAAAGGGGAGGTAACAACAAAGGAGCACAAACACACAAAGATTAAGCTCGGACAGTGATGGATAGTATGATAAATCTACTTAAGGACATTATTTGAGAGTTTTTCCTTTAGTTTTTTAGTGTGTGTGTGTGTGTGTGTGTGTGTGTGTGTGTGTGTGTGTGTGTGTGTGTGTGTGTGTGTAAATACAGTGCCAGATCACAGCAGAAAATAACCAAAGGTAACCTCTCCTAGAGATCAGGTCGATATCTTGTCTTTTATTGCAACAGACCAAATATCTTTTTGCTGTTTATCGTATTTACTTGAGAGAAGTTGGCAGCAACTTTCCGCCGTTCTGATCCGCAACCGCAGGACTTAGATTTATTTATGAACGCCAGCACATGACTTGAGCAATGTTCTGCAATGTGCACGACACAACAGCAGGTGGCACTGTTGATGCTTTTTGACCAAAGATCTACATCATGGATATGGCAAGAAGCCCAGGAAAGAGGGCAGCAGCCAACAGGTGAGTTTGGGACCATGGTTGGTGAAGTTTTTGATTTTACTGGCATGTCCTCCGTTGATATATGTATTGGCATTGCCAGAACTAACCTATCAAGCCAACTTAACCTTATTCGTGTTTTCTCACTAAATACGTCTTGTTGGCCGCTTCAGTCGCCTCGTGTGTTCATGAAATGTCTCAAACTGGATCGCTCACTCAGTGACATTCATAGACTGTAAAGCTCAATATGATAAACATGGAAGCAGCGGCGGAAAGTTACTGCCAAAAGTCATGTGACGGCGAGAAGATCGTGCCAAAAGTCACGTGATGTGGTAGAATCATGTCAAAACTGTTTCTCCGACTTGCAGAACTATTTCACTGCAGAATTGTTTCTCCTACTTGCAGAATTGTTTCTCCTACTTGCAGAATTGTTTCTCCTACTTGCAGAATTGTTTCTCCTACTTGCAGAATTGTTTCTCCTACTTGCAGAATTGTTTCTCCTACTTGCAGAATTGTTTCTCCTACTTGCAGAATTGTTTCTCCTACTTGCAGATTTTTTTTGAACTCGAGAAGAAAAAATAAAATCTTGAACAATATTTTTTTTTGTACTTGAAAGATTTTATTTTTGCGCCTCAAGGATATTTTAATTTAAGTGAAAATACATTTTTCTGTATTGGTGAAGCAAGATGTATTTGTTGGAGAGACATTTTTTTTTCATTAATAAAACTAAATACATTAGTTGTGAATTATGTTTTGCTTTTGCAAATCACACTGAGTTTGTTTGTGAATCACTGGCTGCAAATAAAACACAGTTTTTGTGTTTGTGAGGTTTTGGCAGTAATCTAACTCCGTACACAAACATGTGCTTACATGCACAGAGATGGACACACTTCATATAGCGGACAGAAAGTCAGGAAAAGTAATGTTGCAACCACCACAAGCAACAGAAAAAACCTGCCTTTTCAAACCACTCCCAAGGCCGTCTCTGTGGAGATGGCAGCACCAGCCCCTGGTGGCTTTAATGAGACCCCACTTTTCAGCCACTTTGGCTCCTCTCTGCCTGTCTCTAATGAGTAATGCTATGCTAGGATAGTTTTTGTGTGTACTTTAGTTTCATTTTATTGTAATTACCTTAATTGGAGTGACATCCCCAACCTCAGTGTAAGATTAATTTAAATCGACTGAATTCAGTTGCTCTTATAATCTATAATCTATAATCTATAATCTAGTTCATGTGGAGCCCTTGGTGTGGAGTATCTGTGCTATGACTTCAGTAATGAAGCTGTATACATCGTCCATCTCTGGCTTTGGGGGATCTTAACCCTGAACTAACAGTGGACTCTGTGTCCTGCAGGTGGCAGAGTTGGACCGTCCTGATGTACTGAAGCAAAGACCAGACTCTCTTTTCTCTTCACTCCTGAAGGCTGCAAACACTGTGAACACCTGAGACAGCACAGCAGCACCAACCAGGAGGAACACTTCTTGATTTGGTGGCAGTGTGTAAAGGCTTTAGTTTTAATTATCTGGTCCGTCCGATGGGGGTGCAGTTCTGTTGTTAAAAAACATAGTTGAGCCTCTTGATATCATGGAGTTGTAAATATGAAAACATAACCTGTGATGGTTCTTCTGACAAACATTTAAACAGTGACTGACAGTAAAATGCTCCTCTGATTAGTCAGGAGCAGATCAAAAGAAAAGTTAATATGGAGGCGCACAGGGAACCCTGGATGACAGGACTATCACAGCAGCAGTCTCCACTGGGCTGAGGAAGTAAATCTCAGCAGGTAACGACATTAACACAGGAAAAAAGATCTTCTATGTTAAGCTGAACTATCAGACCAGCTTAAACTGTGGGAAAGTTTATGTCATGCTCATGGAAATTGACCCAAGACTTTCCACATCTCTGATAATGCAGGATGTTAACGTAGCATGATATCTGTGATGTATATCCTGAACAAAGGTTCAATATATGTATGGATTTTATATTTTCCATGGAGATCATACTCTCTAGAATACTATTTTATATTATATACGCTGGGAAATATTTGAGTATTTACTGTGAGCTATATTGAGTTTTGGGTGTTCATAACTGTAAGCCATGAGTAAAGGAACAAGGGCTTTATGTATTACACAGTTTGCTCAATGTACAAAGTGAATTCTTTAAATAAAAAAAACTAAAATAAATAAAGTTTGCTACCTTATTATAATTCAGACACACCTTTAGTCGAAGATGAGGAAACAGCTGAGCTCCTGCACACACACACACACACACACACACACACACACACACACACACACACACACACACACACACACACACACACACACACACACACACACACACACACACACACACACACACACACACACAGGACTCAGACATCACCCACCTTCAGTCAGTGTCAGTGAACTCTTTCTCCTCAGATTAACCCAGGTAAACTCTGTGTGTGCTCACAGTTCTTCTCTTGGCTCAGTCTCTGTTGGACCACAGATATCTGTGTTCCCTGCACTGTGAGGGGTGCAGTCATTATCCATGGAGGCAGAGGGCGCTCTGACTCTGACAGACAGCACTGACTGTTTTTCTGACCCTCTCTCTGATCCATGAGGTCGTCACTCTGAGCTTGTGTTTCAGAGCTTCCCCCTGCTTCAGAGCTGCAGGATCTTCTAACGCCTGCTGCTTGATTGAAGGGAAACCAAGTCATTGACTTGCAGAGAGAATGTGCAATCAGTGGCTTTATAATTGCATGTAGCCCATTATTGATTCTCTGTGGTGGGTCTCCCTCCCACAGCGAATGAGGTCAGTCTGAGAGGGAGATGATAATCAGCTGCACAGAAAGTGGGGCTGAGAAGAATCTGCCCCTAGCTGCACATTAGAGCTCTGACACTGATTTCCTGTGACGCTGTGCGTTGAAGAGGGCTGACTGCTGCATTATAGAATACAACACCATCTTTATCCTGCTGCTTTACTTTACTGCTGTAAACAACAAGAGCAAACACTGCTGGGGTGGAAAGTCAATCACACAGAAGTCCAGCTGTAAAGTCAAATTAACGTTGTTTCTTTTTAGATCTAAATAAATCCAACGTTTCTTAGTTTTACTGATTCTTCTCAAGTTGAGCTGTTTTACTCCAAATAGTTACAAACAGTTCTACCAAAGACAATCTTTAATTCTTGTTGTCTTCTCATTTCATCCTAGACAATCAATCCATCAGTGTTTGCTTATGTATCTTTCAGTCCTGGACTGAATTGTGTCCATGTGTTTTTAGGGATTTTAAGTCCTGATCGTTCATGTTTAACATGCAGCCTGGCCAGAGGAGGCTCACAAGAAGAACCAGGCAAGAGCCGCTGACCTGGCAGATGGCGGTCCCTTTGCAGTGCCTACAAAGAACAGGCTCTGGTCTCTGTCCATGGTGCTGAAACACTGAGCTGCACAGATGAGGGCAGCGCTGATGGGGACACAGAGTTAAAACTTGTGTTTCCTTGATACTGAGCTTCTGACTCTTCTGTTCATACTTAAATAAGCTCTATGCTGTGTTTTATGGATGTGTCTCTATTTTTATATTTTATTTGATTGTCTCCTATGGGGCTCTATACATGTGTGTCAGTGTCTGTGTCTGCATCAACCCCCTCCTCTGCCTGGATGTTGATGTTTTGATTGTATTTGGATGTTTCTGGATAGCCAGTTTCTGGATAGTGGACATAGCACAGAGGAAGAAAACCAAAACCAAAGAGAAATAGAATAAAAAAGAATAGAATAGAATAGAATAGAATAGAATAGAATAGAATAGAATAGAATAGAATAGAAATTTATTTGTCATTGCAACCAATGCCACAAAATTGCAATAGCCTTTCAGTCAGTGCAAAACAGTTAAAAGTGCAAAATAGCTGCCATGTTCAGGTACATTAATGACATGAGGTAATTGTTATGTAATTATATAATGACAAATGAGGTACTGATTTCAGCCTTTGTTCCGGACCCTTACTGCTGTTGGGTAGAAACTGTCTCTGAACTGGTTTGTCCTTGTAGTGACAGACCTGTACCGCCTGCCTGACGGTAACAGATAAAACATGTGGTGTTTGGGGTGAGAGGGGTCCTGGGTTATTTTTCCCGCCTTTCTGAGGCAGCGGGAATGGTGCAGTTCTTCCAGTGTGAGGAGAGGGCAGTCAGTGATGTTTTTAGCTGTGTTGATGATCCTTTACAGTGACGTCCTCTGAGCCACTGTGCAGCTGGTGTACCACACACACACAGACAGTTCACCAGGATGCTCTCGATGGTGCACCTGTAGAAAGACACAAGCAGTCTCTGGGGGATGTTGTTCTTCCTGAGCACCCCCAGGAAGTGCAGTCTCTGCCGGGCATTCTTCAGAAGCTCAGAGGTGTTCACAGTCCGGGTCAGGTCCAAACAAGACAGATAAAAGTTTTGACTAAATGAGGGCGAAGCTTGGCTAAACTTTCCCTCGTTTTGGGGATTTTGGAGAACAGCACAGCTGAAGAGCAATGCCAGTTAGCTTTCTGCTAACTGGGTGTGTGTCACCCGTGATTAGCTTGTGCTAACAAGGCCAACTCAGGTGCATGGCTCTCGAGTCTCTCCAAGGTCGAATGCAATGCCACAGGTGGTTGCTGGGCACATAGCCACAGTAGGAGGCTGTGGGTGTGTGCTGCAGATGGCACTGATCCAAGGAGGAGGAGCCCAGTTTGAATATTGTATTTACTAACATGTAACAAAAACTTCTGCAGAGCCTTCCTTTAAGCTGGGTTCTCTCCAGGTCCTCCGGCTTCCTCCCACAGTCCAAAAACATGCTCATCAGATTAATTGATCACTGTAAATTGACCCTAGGTGTGAGTGTGTAAGTGAAGGGGGGGGGGGCAGAAGACAGATCACTAAGAAAGAAGAAGAAGAAAAGAAGAGAAAACTCACTGAAAACACTGAAACATTGGTTGAAAAACAAAACAAAACCACTATAGCATGAGGAAGTAGAAGAACTAAGTAGGTTGTTACTTTTATGGCTGGAATATTTCAAGTGACCCTGCAACATGTGAGTGTGAATCAACACTAATTGCTTCAAACAGATTTTCTCATAAATGAGGAATTAACTGACACTTTTCTGTTGGTCGTTTCAGTCACTGGTGTGTTTGGAGTTAGATCAGTCTCATAAATAACACATTGGACAGAACCATTTAACCCATGGACAAAATAAAGAGTAGACGCCGCATTGGCTGCTCGGGCACGAGAAATACGGCAGCCATCTTTGTCCGGTCAACCTAGCTGTCAACACAAACAGATGCAAATGAGACTTAAAGATGCCAGAACATTGTACAGCATATTCCTGCATAAATCGATGGACGTTCTAGAAAAGGGCTCGCAGGACTACTTTCCATGGGTAACACTGAATATAATTGTTGATTTTATTTCATAGATTTAACATTATTGTGCTGTCCACCAGCCAAATTGTTTTCTCTCTCAGTCCAATGTGTAGGTTAAGCTGTGCGGACGCGTTCATATGATTGGCTGAAAAGTACAACCCACCCCATGTGGGGTGCGTTCTTGTGATTGGCTGAAAGGAGGGAGGAATCTTTATGAATTTGTGAATGCAGATTCAACAGTTTGTGAATAAATATCACAATAAACTTATTTGTTTCAAACGGAAATTGCAAATTATTTTAAATATAGACATTCGTGGATTTCCATTGTGATTATATAAATCAAGTAATATTTGTGTGTGCATCAGAAATACATTTGTGAACTTTGGAAAATATTTGTGAATTGAGAGACAGTATACATTTGTGAATCCTTCTGTGTGCATTTATGTATTATGAGACTGATCTAACTCCATAGGTGTGGTCATACTTTGTGCTGAAGATTTTCTTTAATAGGAGATGCGGCTGTGAGACTTTCACCCAAAGTTCATTTCCAGTATCCTGCTTAGATCTGTATTTCACCATGACTGAGGCAACTGGAGAAAACCCTGTCTCACACAAGTAGGATGTGGCAAAGGCAGTAGTGTGGCCGTGGCTTTCCTGCCTGGCAGTGAGTAAACCTTTTCCTCAATGAGTAAACCTTTTCCACTCCAATCAAAAATGCAGCAAGAGTCTCCAGATATGCTCTACAAGATCCTGCTCTGGGAAGTTTCTCTGGAAATGTTTCTGCAGGACAGAGATATAACTTTTAATGCATGTGTCTGTACTATGCAACTAGTTGGCACTGATGAAGAATCTCAGATTCTCAAATGAAGTTATGTTTGTCCTTCTTTCTCCCTCATCTTCAGTTTTCATGTGAACAGTGTGATTTTATCTGCCAGACGACAGGTGTGTGTTGGAGCCCTGCATCTGCAAATTTAGTTCACTGAGTCTCTAAAAGATGTCACTGAGGTATGAAAGTTTCATAAGGAAGTTGTCATCATTAAACTTGTGTGAAGTCCATTACCCTCCTCCTGGAACAGCACTCTGATCTCATCCAGCAGTTCAAACACCCTGGGTAAAACCAGTGACAGCTGCTGTGTAACAAGACAGCATTGTGACTGGATCCCATGTCAAAAATGTGTGTTTATGGGTTTTTTTAATGAAGTCTACTGTTGCAATGATGTGTGTCATAACATGGTCCAGCTCACCTCTCTGTGTGTCATGCAGAGCATCCGCTGTGCTTCAGGGGCGACCCGTTTGACGAGCGCTGGCAGCCACCCTGTTCCCAGCCATTGCCTGAGCAGATCCCCTCAGATGCTCTGTCAGCCACACGTTTGCAGAAGAGCAACAAAAACCATCTTTGCTACTGTCTGTTGCTTCTTCCATCTGTAGGGCAAAATGACCATCTCATATTACTTTTGCTCCCCTGCTCCTCTGTGTCCTTTGTCATGTCATGAATGAGCCTCATGGTGTTGTCAAACAGAGGAAATGGTTTCAACTGTTGCTTCATCAGTCAGATGAATCGTATCAATAGCAGGAGGAAGTATTTACTCCTCAGCAGTGGTGTTGGACTTTTTACACCCAGAAACTCTGTATGCAGCTTTATAGGAAGCAGGGTGCTTGAGATAGGCTCATCATATGCTCTCGTCTTCACTTTGGTCAGCATACTTGTGACGTTTGATGCTAATTCATGGTTTCCTTACGGCTTACTGGATAGTCCTGTCACAAACTTCAACCAAGTTTGGTTGTATGCATTGTTTCAATTTTTTTCAGCACTTTAATTTATTCATGTATTTCTTATTATTTTGTGGCACTCCTCAAGTCTCACACTCCTTAAGTCCCCCCCCCATAAATCTGCGCCTCCTGTTTTGAAAATACTTTGAGTCATAAAGACTAGAAAAACACTGTGTAAGTACAGAACCATTTACCACTGATTCTTCATCTTAATCATCACCATAAGTGTCACCTCATGATCATCATCATGATCACACTCAACCATCAATGGCAAATTATTAGCGCATTTATTATCACATAAAGTCATCTTTGTCAATGCCATTATCATTCAAACAATCATAATTGTAATTTCCATCATCATCATCATGAATTATCATCATCATCCTCATCATTTTGATCAGTTTGTCGTTTTGCATTACTATCACCATCATCATCTACATTTTAACCGCTCAATACGCTATAACTTTGCATTAACATAATATACTGTCATCACATACATCACAGCTATTCCTATCATCATCATGATTATCACTGTCTCCAACAATTTTATCTCCTTTATTATCATCATTACAATCATGATCCGTATCACGGTTTCATCATCATCATCATCATCATCATCATCATCATCATCATCATCATCATCATTTTATTTGTCTTTATTACCACAATCAACATCATTCTTGTTTTCTTTTCTTTCTTGTTCTTTTTTTTTTTTTTAACCAATTAGGATTACCATCACCATCATCCACATCACAGTTACTTTGCTCATCATTATCACCATTATCAACCCCTATCCATCCATTTTCTTAACCGCTCATACACCTACCTTATACATACCTATCCCAGCTGTCATTGGGTTAGAGGTGGGGTACACCCTGGACTGATCGCCAGTCAATCACAGAGCTGACACAGAGACAGACAACCATTCACTTACACACTCACACCTAAGGTCAATTTACAGTGATCAATTAATCTGGTGAGCATGTTTTTGGACTGTGGGAGGAAGCCGGAGGACCCGGAGAGAACCCACGCATGCACCGGGAGAACATGAAAACTACAGACGGAAAGGCCCACTAGCCAATCTGGGAATCAACCTTATTATCATTTACTTCTTTATCATTTCAATTCAGTAACATCATCATCCTCATTACCATAATCATCATGTATCATCATCATTATTACCACCATCTTTATTACTGGCTTTTCTATCATAAATACCACAACAGTCATGTTTTCATTATCAATACCAGGGATATTACTACCATCCTAATCAGCATCATCATTATCATCATCATCACTTCACATTTTCATCATTACCATCATCAGCCACATCATCATCATCATTGTCATCATTGTCATCATTACTGTCGCCGTTACTGCCTTCATCACCATCACCATTGTCACCCTCATCATCGTAACATTTCTTGATTTATCCTGAAGCCAGTTCTCTTAAAGGTTCAGGATGAGCTAGCTCGGTGTTTGAATCTCAGACCAGGGGCAGCCCTCTGCTTTACACTACCCCACATCCAACACCCCCTGAGCCCCCCACGTTCTGTGTGTGAGTCCACCCTCACACACAGACAGCACGATGTCAGTCCTGCTGCACAGACTGTAGGGACAGTTTCTCTCACAGTGACAGCAGAGAGGAAGAGGAGCTCAGAGAGGAAGATGTTGTATAATAACATCTCTTTGAAGAAGCTTCTGCAGTGTGTGTGTGTGTGTGTGTGTGTGTGTGTGTGTGTGTGTGTGTGTGTGTGTGTGTGTGTGTGTGTGTGTGTGTTATGTAAGCAGCTGCTTCTCTGTCAGCTCAGATTATCTCTCTGTCACTGTGACCTGCTGAAGATCAGCCAACACATGCACACATTCACACGTGACCCCCGAGTTCACAGCATCCACACACACACACACACACACACACACACACACACACACACACACACACACACACACACACACACACACACACACTAGAGGCTGAGGTCTGGCGACCGATCAGGAGCAAATAACGACCACAGAGATGTGAACTGTCCTTAAGGTGAGCCATTCAGCCCTCTGCTATTTCCAGGAGGCTTTTATCTGCTGCTCGGGTCACCTGTGAGAGTCATGGCTGTAAAAATACCCAGCTGACAAACAGGAGGCGATGGATTCTATCTTTGTGGGTGTTCTGATAAAAAAAAGGAAGCAGACGTCAGGCTGCGGGCTCTCAGAGGACCTCAGGGAGCCAAGGAGATGGAGGCAGTTTGTTCAGACTCAGGTCTTACAAAGTAAAGTGTTTAATCTTAAAAAACAGTCCGTCCCTCTGTGTCAGTGCGCTCTGCTGCTCCCTGAGTATTCTCACAGTGACATGCACATCTCTAGCATACGGCAGAGGGACCCAGGGAAACGGACTACAGCCATAAAAACAGTCCCTCACTAATTCTGCTCTCCTGTCTCTTGTCTCATTGTGCTGTGTATCTGTTGTGTATCTGTTGTTCAGAAGTGTTAATTTGCCTTTTCTCTTCGAACTCAATCATTTAGTCAATCCTAACCTGGTGTCAAGCTTTTACCTTTGCTGGATATTTCAGTCTCAGCCCTGCTGTGTTCAGTGTGCGGAGTCTCTAAAAAGTAAAAGTTATGAGAACACATTTAAAGGTGTTAATTAACATGAATGGTCCTCACTCCGCGTCAAGAATCAACTGTGTGGACCCAGTTGCACTGTTAACATCTAGGGCTCTAATTCTGTGGCACAGCGCAGGAGGCGCAAGCCTGGCGCACCCTGCGCTGTGCTGATTTCGTGCAGCGCACCACTGTGCGCTGCCAATTTGAAAATTTGGTAGACCGTCTGCGCAGAGATCGGTGTGACGGTGCGCCAGGGGGAGTTGACGGTGCACCAGGGGGAGGTGTCAGCAGATTCATGTTGGCGCAGTGACAATTTTGTGCCAAAAAAGTGCGCTGAAAGCTCGCCAGCTCCAACCTGGTCTATTCTCGGCGCAAAGCAGAGAGCACCCTTCGCAGCTGTAATTTGGTGACAGGCGCACATGTGCGCACATGTCAATGAATGTGAATGTGTCTCTTTTGGGGGACTTTCTGTTGACCCCAAGCAAAGATAAAGAAGGAGGGTTGTCAAAGTTCATTTATAGCTAAAAACATGTTTACAAGTTTTTGAATTTTCACACTTTGTCTCTTTCACATCGTTATTTCTCTTTCCTAACGCGTTTATGACTTCTGGGACAGCTAATGACTACACTGTCAAATGTTACTTCTTGTTTCAAGGTAAAAATGTGATGTAAAGAGGTGCTTCAAAGTTTCAAGTTGGGTCAGATTTTGTTGTTTTGTTGTTTTAACTCTGACGGCAGTTAACTTCATTTAATAGGATGTCTTGTTTCAACCCTTGTCGTCTTCATTCTGTTGATGTAGACTTATGTTGTAGTTAACTTAACTTTTTCAAGTAGTCATGTGAAATAACTGATCTGTTTTACCTTAATTAAACCTTCCAGTTGTGTTCACCTTTCTGTTTTTTGTACTTAAATTATATTTGTTCACTAACTCAACTTCTTCAGGGTTGTTGTTTGACATTATGAATCTATTACTGATTAAAACCACTTTGTGCTGCCGAGCTCTAACAGCAGGTCTGTGCCGTCAAGCACAGACAGCTGATCTATGCAACATGCAACTTAAAGAGTCTTTGACCACCTGCACAGGTTTTTATGTGCAGTAGGGTCTAATATCCGCAGCATACCCTCTTTACTTACGCTGACGTTAATTATAAGACAGTACTTCACAAAGTCATCCTGGGTAATAATTTAAAGCAGTATTTACTAAACAGCTTGAGGCTCTTATATCCACTGTTCCTTCCTCACTCATGGTGACAATAACTGTTAGGAAACACTTTACAAAAGCATTTTGGGTAATAAATTGAAAGCAGTAGCTTTACTAAAGGCTGATTTATGCGTGACACATCCATGGGGTCTGCGCAGTGCACACTCGAAAATTTCTAACCTGATGGGATCTCCCAGTGGTCGAAGTGCAGAAACACAGGCACCTGAATACCTCTTCCCACAGAGATCACTGTGATAACTAAGTGGTAAATAATTCATGGCATGAAATTTTGGCCACTCTTGGCAGAAAAGAGGAATCAGTTTAAAAAAGCCTGGAAAAAAACTCTGGGTCAGATACGTCATGAAGTAAACTCAGACAAACTTCTTGGACTCCCATTCAGTGCTCTGGTAGACGTACGTTTCTGATACACTGCCCCCTGCAGTTTGGGTGTGGACACCAACGGTCGCCGTGTGGGGTGTCATAAGCATAAAAGCCTCTCACTTTGTGCCTCTCATTTCCACATGTCACGTTCACGCAGAAAGCATAACACAGCTCCAAGGAGCAGGGGCTAAGGTGTGTGGAAAATGAGGAAACAAAGTGCAGCAGCAGACCCCTGATGGTGAACTCCAGCTGTAGTATTTGACTGTTGAGACCATGGGCAAGAGTTGATAAGAAAAGTTTATTCTAAAAAGAGTCAACAACTAATGAAAACTCTGCTTTCAGGAGCAAACATGACCTGTTTTAAAGTCACTAATTGTTAGATTCAAAATTGAATTCACTCAAATGGAGGCTGCTGCGCCACACCTGGGGTGAGCAGGTGTTGGTACCCCTGCCCTGTCCTCAGTGTAGGTTTTCTCTCCACTTTCTACCTTAATATGCCGCATGTGTGTGCTTTAAATTTCACATCATTTAAACCTTGTACCAGTCTTTCTCTTATAGTTTGATTTCCTCATTAGGTTTGCATAGTTTTCATCTTTCTCTTCACCGTGCAGTTCACCTCAAGTTCACACATTACATCAGCGCCTCACATGATGTGTGTTTTCTCTCACGTCTGTAGCACTGCAGAACATCTCCCTCTGGTTGGAGCACCAACAGGACAAGCTGAAGCTGCTGTTACACGACAGTTCAGATCGAGATGTGAGTGTTGAGTTTTTACAGTTGCTGACAGCAGACGAGCAGACCATGTTGAGGCTAGGCTCTGGAGAAGTTTTAAATGATTGAATGGTTAAAAAGAAAGGCTTAAGCAAAATCATCACAAATAGGAGGTTAGGAGGATTAGAATCCTTCCTGAAAGGGACAAAGTGTCTGCACTTCAGGGAGCTCGTGACATGGGTTTAACCAGACGGTTTTCTGACATAAACTGAGACATATAAAGATGAAGATCTGGGGAGTGTTCCTCTGAGACTTTGCTCCAGCTACATGATAGTACCACACAGCTGACCCACTCAGCGTCTTTCATGAAGACCGTTCAGACCTCCTCAAGTGAAGTGGGCCTGGTTTTATGTAAAGGTGATGGTTAAAGTGCAGAAAGCGTGATCCCAGGTTCTTCACTGAAGCAGAAAGGAGTCTTTTACTTGATTGGAGCCTGGACTGGAGCCAGTGTGGAGAATGTTCAGGAACATGTGCTCACCATATGGCCACTTCACGCCTACTTTGGTAAGCCGTCTCATTTCCTCTCTCTGTGGCAGCCAACCGTGCACTTTCCTTTTTCCTCTCTGGTTTGAAAGATATAATCTACTCTGTGGACTGCAGAAACAGTGAAGCGGTGATGATTAGTCGCTGTTTGGCTTCTTTTCTGCTTCTGTGAGCAGAGGAAATGTGAAGCGCTGCTGGCAGGAAGCCGGGCTGACTGAATGGGGTCATAATGAGGGGCTACAGGTAGCCGCCCGTGGCGAGTCAGCTGAATGACGTGGAGCGTCCCTCTGCTCTCTGATGGCTGCGGCTGCACACTGAGTGCACATGAAAACCTGATCACGCTGTTTCATTTGCCTCATCAGATGTGATTATCACAGACACATGGAGAGTGATGTGTGAACTGAGCCATTAGCTGCTGTCAGCCTCTGCGCTCACCTCTGCAGCTGCACAGGACACTGGTCTATACGGCTCAACCTATGAGAGTGGGAGGGATGAACCATGTGGAGCAAACTCCCTCTGTGTGTTATCAGAATAAATGTGGGAGAAAAAAAATCAAGTACAGACACTTCACAGTTCTTTTCCTCCTGTCACCATCTTTCAAAGCTCTGAGCTATACGTTATTGAAAAGTGAGGTATAAATCTGATCTGTTTGCTGCCCTCTCTGGAGTTTGACTGACAACAGCTGGACAGTTCTTATAACTGAAGACAGAGCTCCTCAGGTTTAGACTCTTAAATAAAGATACACAGATTAAAAAAGAACAGCAACAGGCCACAGCCCACATATATTGAGATTATCAGTGAAGAACAACACTTTTATTTAACAAGACTTCACACTGACTTCAATTCATACAAGATATCAACGGTAGATCAATCAGTGTGTCAACAATGACTCAGATCAGACTGTTTACCATGTTTACTCTTTATCTACTGATGATCTGGTGGTCAAAAATGAGTCACACACCTAACATGATGAGCCCACAGCAGTCTGAGCATATAACTGACTGAACATATAACAGTATAAAACCTATAGCAGCATAACAGAGCTGGTCCAGACCCCAACCAGCTCTGACTATAACTTTTTTTCAAAAATAAAGTTTTAAGTCGACTCGTAAAAGTAGAGACTGTGTCTTCCCCTTAGACCTCAATCAACAGATTATTCCAGAGAAGAAGAGCCATGAAGCTAAAGGCTCTACCTCCCAGACTACTTTTAGACCTAGGGTCCTAGGGTTTTGTTGTACCTAGGGTCTCCTAGGTACAACAACAGGCCCGTGTACTGAGAACAGAGTGATCTAGACCAGTGGTTACCAACCTCTCCAACTCAGGGCCCACTTTTAGACCTCAAAAATGTAATTAATGATTATTCATAAAAAGAACTGAACAGAATACTGCGATGCAGTCCCGCTGCAGTCTGGCCAATAACAAGACTTTTTATTTCTTATTTTCATGTTACAAGTCTAATAATGAAGGAAAAAACAAAACAATATTTTAAAAATTTCTATATACTCTTGAACACAAGTGAGTTTTAACATCTTAAAAATGATTATGTACACTTTCATGTCTACATAATTTTACACACACACACACACACACACACACACACACACACACACACACACACACACACACACACACACACACACACACACACACACACACACACACACACACACACACACACACACACACACACACACACAGAAAGGGATTGATAGGTCAGCCTGATGAAAGAGAGATGCAGTGGTCCAACCTGGAGGAAACCAAATCATCGACAAGTTTCTCTGCATCACTCTGAGACAGGATGTTTCTAATTTTTCTGATACTGAGAAATGAAAGTTAAAACTTGTTATATGTGAGTGTTAAAGGACAGGTCCTGATGGAAAAAAACACACTCAACTCAACAGTGCAGCATGAATTCAGTTATTTATCACAACGTGGCCGCAGACTGAAGTGTTTATCACTGACATGAATGAGAGCACACAAAAGACTTAATGATAACAACAGAGTCTCTGGGTCACACACACACACACACATACACACACACACACACACACACACACACACACACACACACACACACACACACACACACACACACACACACACACACCATGTGGGATGCTGCATGGATGGTGTGTGCATGCATGCATAGACTCACTGTTGCCTCTTTAATAATGCAAACGAGGAGAAGGCACCTGGGATGAACCCGGACACTCCTTCAGCTGCACCGGTTTGTTTTGGAGCTGAAGTCCTGCACCTGGTCCACGTGCTCTTACTGTCACACCTGGAGTGTGTGCAGGTCCGTGTGTAATGTGCCTCAGCCACACAAGGTGACAATCAGACCAGAGACAGATGTGTGGAAGACAAGAGGTGCTTCTACCTGTCTACGGGTCACTGTGCAGTTAGTGCCAGGTGCCAGACTTAGTCCTGTCTGCAAAGATCTGTAGTCCAGCTTCAGCAGTTTCTCATTAAAGGGGCCGAGCTGACAGGCATCTGCTGTTGTACAACACAACAAGTGACATGTAACTCATTCAACTTCAATTAGAAAAAAAAAAAAACAGAAATATCCCTTTAATAATCCACCATCCACAAGATCCAGATGAACCTTATTTACTGTTAGTGCAGAAAACAAATTCTCAGACCCCAAACATGCTCACACAGCCCGCCTGAGGCAAGCTGCTCCAGTAAAATCACATTCAGTCAGAGGAGCTGGGGATGGTGGAACAGCTTACACAAAGAGCCAACACATGAACGATGAGTCCACACTGTCTCTGCACATTTTCAAGAGAAATTCAACCAACACATTCATTAAACACAGAAAATCTGCCTGTCATGTGACTGTGATCCACTTCTGCCTGCTTTCAGTTTCTGTTAGCCTCAGACAGGAGGTTATATCAGCCTTCAGGAGATGATCATGGTTGAATAAGTAGATCACAGTTTACAGCCAGGAAGTTTGTTGTCAACTCTTCATCTGGCACCAGCATACAGACGAGGATGTGAAGTGTGGCGTCACGCAGCGGGTTGACAGCTCCAGTGCCGCTGTCCTCCACCTGGCCATCTCAGCTTTACGCATAAGCGCTGATGTCGTGTGAAACACAAATATTGTCACATCTGAGAGAAAGCAAAACAAAAGTCTGACAGATCAGGGCAGAAAGCAGGACACCTGGCTCACCTGGCTCGGCTTCACAGTCCCAGATCTCAGCCTGACAGTAAGGCCAGGTGACGTGTTGTTTGGTGTGACCAAAGTGCAGACATCTGCTGTTTACAATGATCAGCTGTGTCACATTCAGAAAACACGCCACATACTCTGTCATCTCCATCACGTTACAGCCCACAGTGAAGAATCATGGGAGTGAGGGTCACTGTTTCACGGTTAAAAGCCACATATCCTTACACGACCTGCGGCACTGGCCCCGGAGTCTCACATCAGACTTAGTGCGTCTTTGAGTTCCCCAGTGGAAATGACGTTTCACCAGCAGCAGCATGAATTACAGAGCAGGTCATAGCAGATACATGAGCATAAACATGAGGCAAATATTACAGGGCCTGTGAGGAGTTTGAAAGTGATCATGAAAAGTCTCCATTCTGGATATACACCTGGTCATAATCCAGTCTTTTAAATGAGATAACCAGCACCAATATTGCTGGTTATCTGGAGATCTGTGTTTTTCTCTGCTGAAAACGTTTTCTGTGATTAATTTTGTAGTGATGGTGGACACTGGAGCCTAACTGTCAGACAGAAAAAGGACTTAATATCATTAGAATTGATATCAGAGTATAGTGTGGACCTACTCTATATGAAAATTGTCCTGAGAGAATTGATAGTTGATGATTCAGCACTACAAAAATGAAATTGACTTGCATTGACCAGAAGACTGACAATTGACTTGTTTTTATATATATGTGATTTAATGTCAGAAGAAGACACGGGACAGTGAGGAGGAAGGGGATGCTGCTGTTGCTGCTGTCAGTTTTGGAGAAACAGGTGAGCTGTTGTAACAGAGTGTGTGAACAAGCAAGCATCAGTTCTAATATAATCACTGTCTGTGCCCAAATATTAGTAGTGGCTCTTTTTATCATCAAAAGTAAGATGGTAAACAAAGCACACAATTGAAAATGAATAAGATGAATGTTAGATGCAATAGACCTGCATATTTTGCCACTGATCAAAATATTATCGTTTATTATCATTGATTCTTATTGCACAGGTTTAGGTGAGTTTATGGAACCTGGAGGGAGTGTGAAAGGGAGAGCAGAGTCTACTCCAGGACTGATTTCAGAGACAGCAGCTCAGCAGCAGCAGAACCCTGAACCACAAGTTAGGGATGAGACGGATGAAGATAAGTCTGTTGATAGTTTTGACTTCTTTGCTCGCCCTCAGTCACAGGATATACATATACATTTTTCTCATCAGCACTCTTAACATGTATAGTTATAATCACATTATTTTAATACAATGGATCATGATATAAAGTGGGCCGGTCTGAGGTATGAAATTCCAGGGCTGAAAATGAGTACCACTCTGCCCTGACTCTTTTCTGTAAGTGGTTCAGTTCAGTTCGTTTGCCCAGTTGATTCATTTGTTTTGAGCTCATCATTCATGATTCGTTACATCACTATTTGCTGTGGTGAAAGATATCATTGGGCTGCCTCGTGTTTTCTGAAAACTTTTTCTTTAGTTATTAGATCTTAAAAAAAGGGTTTAACATCAAGTTTCACCGTGATTGACAGCTGTTGTTCTTGCATAGTTTTTTTTTTTTCAGAATTAGAACAATGCGTTGGAAAGGACACCCAAGAGGAGACTAGACTTTCAAAAAAAGTCTAAAAAATAAGAAAACCAATTGTCTGTCGCCCAGCTACACTCAGATGCTCCACCGCACAGACTCAGGCACGCTGGTTTTAAAATGGTTCAGTGATAAAAGGCAGAGCCACGCTGTCCTTTCTATATGCAGTCTGTGGTTCACACTCTGTAGCTTCACAGGGACTCCTCACCTGTGCGGCCCTGCTGTCTGTTTGCATGCAGCCTAAAGGTGTGTGATGCAGAAAACGTCTGGGGTGGGGGAGGGGCGATGAATTATGGAGGCAGACAGAGGGGAGACAGAGCGGTGGGGGCTGATATCCCTCCCCCTTCTCCTCTTCGTGCTAACTCAGTGATGCTCGGCGGCCTGTGCTTTGACATGTTTTGTTCAGCCGCTCTTATCAATGTTTCATAAGCTCCCCGGCTGAGAACATTGTTAAGTGAACTGTCGAGCTCCTGGGAGCTCCATCCTCCTCTTCCTCTGTGTGTGTGTGTGTGTGTGTGTGTGTGTGTGTGTGTGTGTGTGTGTGTGTGTGTGTGTGTGTGTTTCTGATCATATGGGATTATCAGAGCAGGGTTTAATACTCACACACAGACCTACAGATTACCTGGACACTCTGCTGTTTAGCTTGTTTTTTAGGAAGCTCTGGAGCTCTCATGTCTGCAGTGATGTGTTAAAACTCAGTCTCTGTCTGAATGATCTGATCCCTGAAGGTTAGACTCCTCTGAAAATGTCACACTCTCTCAACTTTGAAAAACTAGTCAAAGTAGTTTATTCACAGCACTTTGAAAAGCTGAATCACAAAGTGCTTCACTGATACATTTAAAGGCAAAACACAGAAATAATGTTGAAATGGGTTATTGTGCTTTTTCCAGTCATCATTCTGTCCATCTCGTGGCCGCGCAGTCTCTTCAACTGATGATTTACAGCTCAAAAAATCCTTATTTCTCCCACACTGGTGTTCAGAAAACCATTCAGCCTGTGTCCCAGATGCTTCGTTAAAGCTGGTGTCTCTTTAAAGCTCCCTGCTTCACAAACCCTCTTCTCTCTGATTCGCCAGCTCTCTGGAGGCCTGTCAGGGGCGGAACGATGGGAGACCCTGGTGTTTGAGGCCCGACAGTCCAGTGTGTCTTTAACCAGTGACACTTTCCTGATGTGATGACCTCATCCTTTCAGCAAGTCTCTTGAAGATCGGGTGCTATTTTTTTTTACAACAGAGTGTTTTGATCAGTTGACAGAAAGATTCAGGGATTTTATATAACATAAGTATGTAAAAAAATTAAGCATTGTACCTCATGTAGATGTTAAACATATGAGATCAGGATAAATAGGTCAATTTAAAGCAAAAGCAAAGAAACAGATCAAATGGGTTAAAGCAGATGGGTTCCAACAGAGATCACACAAAAGCATCTATCTATCTATCTATCTATCTATCTATCTATCTATCTATCTATCTATCTATCTATCTATCTATCTATCTATCTATCTATCTATCTATCTATCTATCATCTATCTATCTATCTATCTATCTATCTATCTATCTATCTATCTATCTATCATCTATCTATCTATCTATCTATCTATCTATCTATCTATCTATCTATCTATCTATCTATCTATCTATCTATCTATCTAAGTTGAAACACCGTCCTCAGTTATTTGGCAGATCGCTCACAGTAACTGTACGATCCTGCTTTATGTTTGTAATTTTCTGAATGAGTGGAGACCAACAGTTGATAAATCTCCTCATCTGTCCAAATATCCATGAGACATTCACCTCCTCTCTGCTCCAGGTCTCCACAAGGACTCATCCAACGGTGCCATCAAGTTTGCAGACGACACAACCATCGCCGGGCTCATCTCAGGGCCGGGATTTGTCCATGGACAGGGACGGGTTGCAGAGGATGTCAGAGTGGTGCTTGGCTAATAACTGACCTCAAACTAGGGCTGTCACTTTAACACGTTAATTAGATTGATTAATTACACCACAAATTAACAGGTTGTAAAAATTAATGCATCAGCAACAGGTGTCGAACTAAAACTGCACACACAACTTGACATCCTTTGGTAAAATCAGAAGCAGAAAATCT